>NW_026067921.1:12082664-12083825 GCF_014885135.2 Alexandromys fortis
GGCTTGGGGGGGGGGGGTGTCGTGTATAAGAAAGACAGCTCTGCAGAAGGAGCTGGGGGAGGGGGGTTTGTGCTCTCTTCCGGGACTATCGCCCCTGGATAGCACACACTCACCGTCCAGATGGAACTCTTCAGCACCTAAACAGGGCCGCCTGGTAGCCCAGTGATCCAGGAACAGAAGGAAGGACGGGGCAGGCAGTGCAGGATCCAGGAGAACACAGGAGCCCCTGGAGCTCAGGCTGAGGGTGCCGGGCTCTCTTACTGGGGACCTTGAGGATCACCGCTCTGGGCCCATAATTTTTTTAAGCAACTAAAATTAATAAGATAATTTAGTCTTTTAACACAGTAAGTAATTAAAAGATGATATAATAAAGTCCATCTGAAAATTTGTATGGAAGCAGCAACTATATATTCATAAACAACTTATTGTGATGACTTAAAATTACAGAGTTAACATAATGAATTTTGCAAAAAGAAACTTTCTTCCTCAGTTTCAGTATTCTTTTACAGAGTATATTTTTACATTAAAAAAAAATTAGGAGCTCTGAAAATCCTTGTGCTTAGAAATTAACTAACTCAATACAATAAATTTTGCTATGTGTTCCAGTCTGTTCCCGCCACTACAGACACATATAGAAATAACTGTGACCGGTTTTAACCCAGGCTTTTTCAGACCCAGGCCAGCTGGCCTTGATGAGTTCCCGATAGAACATCCCCATTGTCTCAGTGTGCGGGTGCCCCCCTCGCGGTCCTGAGTTCCTTGCTCTTACTCTCTCTCCTTCTGCTCCTGATTTGGACCTTGAGATTTCAGTCCAGTGCTCCAATGTGGGTCTCTGTCTCCTTTCATCGCCTGATGAAGGTTAATATTCAGGAGGATGCCTATATGTTTTTCTTTGGGTTCTCCTTCTTATTTAGCTTCTCTAAGAACCCGAACTATAGGCTGGGTTAAAACCGGTCTCGCTGAACATAGCGGACAATGAGGACTACTGAGACCCCAAGAACAATGGCAATGGGTTTTTGAGCCTACAGCATCTATTGGTTTTGTGGGAGCCTAGGCAGTTTGGATGCTCACCTTACTAGACCTGGATGGAGGTGGGTGGTCCTTGGACTTCCCACAGGGCAGGGAACCCTGATTGCTCTTTGGGCTGACGAGGGGGGGGGC
>NW_026067921.1:12084052-12106443 GCF_014885135.2 Alexandromys fortis
TGCTACCTACTCCTGAAGAGGAAAAACAAACAAAAACAATAAACAAAACAAACCAAAAACCTCAGTAACAATTACAGATTTGATTTTGAGTTTTGTCCAGAAATAATCTATCACCTTTGTGTTTTCTGCTTTTATATTGCAAACAAAGTAAAGACAGAGAAAAAATATGGCAGGAGTATCCTAAGACCACTTGTATTAAGATAACTATCTATATCCAGGACTTTTGGTTGCTGCACACTTTCAGAACTCATTTTTTTATGAGTAGCTACTGTTTTATTAGTTTGGGGCTATTTTCTTAGCTACTGTTTTATTAGTTTGGGGCTATTTTCTTCACAGTTTTTATAATTCATCTCTCTTTTCTATTGCTTTGATTTTCTGTAAGTGCTTTCTTTATTTAAATGCTTTCTATTTAGCCTTGATTTTATTAACCAATCTTGAAAATATGTTGTATACTCTTAAATTTATAGTATTTTCTTACTATTTGAGACTTTGCTGTGTTACATGCTCTTTTTCTTAGAATGTGTTTATTTTTCATATCCGAGAACTTTCTCCAATTTGTTACTCCTTCAAATCATATTTTCTCATTCCTTGGTTTTCTAATTTTGATTTATGTTATTTTTATGTTCTGTAATTTCTAAATATTTTAACTCATTTTGAAAGAGGCTATCAACATGAAAGAGATTCAAAAGGAAATAACCAGAAGGGTTGGAATGTAAAATGGAAGGAGGAAAGTGATAGAATCTATTTCAATGAAAACATATTAAAAATAATGCACAGAGTGGAAAAATAACTCCTTCAGCAATACATTGTTTCATGATGTTCTTATGCTTAAATTTCCACTCCAATTCAACATGAAAAGGAAATGCACTGAATACCATGAAGAAAGTTTTATCTGGGTTAAGGATATGAAATGATTTTTATAGGGGTTTTTAATTTTTCACTTAGAAGCAAGTTTGCTCTAAAGCATGAAAATTTATTTCCTAATCCTCCTTGGGATTAAAGATAATAATTTGTAATAACATGCCAGGCTAAAAGAAGTAAGTACTTGACTCTCAACACCATCCCTTAACTATATGAACTTCAAGATTCTATGCAGTTTTAAAGAATACTCAGTATGTTTCCATTAATGCAAGCTCTGTGTTGACAAAGTCATGTTTATTCATTTAAAAGTAAGTGACACATTTCTACACATACCAGGAGAGAACAGCCCATTCTGAATTCAAATTATGTATTGCAAGTCTCATGTTTATAGATATTTCCTTAATTACAGAAATTGCCAGGAACCAGCCTTTGATCTAAAGCAAGCCAGGCTGCATTGAATAATAATGTTATGTGCTTCTCCTTCCCCCAAATGACAAGTTTGAGCTATAATATAATCTAATAGTGTGCAGCAGAGTGTCAGATCAAATGGAATAGGACTTGTCTGACAGGAAGATATAAAAATAGTGCTGGAACACTCTTATCTTGACAGGACACCCAAAATGTCTCCCAACCAACCAAGTTGCCTTACTTATATCTATCTTTACAGTTCTGCATCAAAACAGTTGCTGGAAATGAAAGACAAAGTCTCAATAAAATATTATTCAGTATGATAACAATTTTACAAGAAGTATGAAGGCAAAATTCAGTATATACTTTTGGATCGTTCTAAACATGCATTGATAAACTATTTTGAAATCAATGTTTGTCATTTCAGTGTAATTATGACACTAAAGATTTTTCTTGCTAATATGAGCGGGGGTATATGTATATTTGCAAGAGGGAAGACATATAAATGGCAAGTGGCATTGCTATTGTGAAGAGTTGGCCCTTTCCTTCATGTTCCTGGTATTTAGCTACCAAGGATAACAGATATTTATGAAGTTGATGTCTCTTCTCTTAGTAGCAACAAAGGTTTTGGAGTTTATCCAGAATGGGTGGAACTGCAGATTAGAAAAAGGATTCAAAGGCTCAATTTTCTTGACAGCAAGTCAGACTCAAAACCCATTGTAAAGTCAAATGTATTGGCAAGAAAAGAATTCAACAAAGTTTGGTATAAGAAAGGAAACATTAATTCACTTTAGTATGGTTCCACACTCATGGTAATATGTGTTCTTCCTTATTCATATTAATTTTTCTGTACAGTTAAAGTTACTAAATTCTGTAATACTTTCTTGAGATGTCATAGATTCATTTATATAAAACTGGTAATTGTTTTCTGTGGATCAGAACAGTAAGATAAATATTTTCAAGTCCTTTGCAGGATGTTAGCCAAAATGGAGTGTTTTCATTTTCATATCTTGGGATGTTGTCAATTTAGAAAATTTTTAGCCTGAAGATAGACTTATCATGATAAAATGAATGGTTCTGGATGAGAAACTTCCAATATGATTTTTAAACCTTATCTTTAATATGTTGTTATTATAGAACTGTAATCTGAGAAGAAACTGGTTAGTTACAATATTGAGGAAAATACTAAATTCTGTTTTCACAAATTATGTTTTATTCTACCAATAATTGAATTTTAGCATCTTCAGCATAACAATTCCTTCTTTTATCTCTAGTTCTTCTATAGTATCACAGGTCCAAGATAGTCACTAAAGCTCAATTATCAATTAAATAACATGGCCTGTTTCCATGTCATCCTTTGTATCAACTCACAATAATAATAATATTCTCTTGCTCATTCCCTACTTCAACAAATGCTGTTTGTGGAAAACACAATTCTGGTACTGAGTGACAAAGCAGGGACCAAATCAAAAAATCATCTGCTACCATAGTAAGTAAAGTTCTAAAGAGGCAAAATTAATCTATAATAAAATATAGTTAATAGTACGTGTACCAGAGGACAAGAAAGTGTAAAAAGGGGAGGGATATAAAGGACATTATAGGGAGATGGTCTAGATCAATTTAACCTACGATGTGAAGTTTGGAAATAAACAAGATGAATTCCTGATATGGGATTTCCCTCTGTATGCTGTGATTACTATTAATGAGTAAAGAAACTGCTTTGGACCTATAGCAGGACAGAAGCTATGCCAGGAAAACTAAGCTAAATGCTGGGAAAAAGAAGGGTGTAGTCTGAGAGAAGCCATGGAGCTGCTGGAGACAGATGCTGGGAACTTTACTTGGTAAGCCACAACCATGTGGCGATACACAGATTACTAGAAATGGGTTAAATTAATATTAGAGTTAGCCAATAAAAAGCTAGAACTAATGGGTCAAGCAATGATTTAATTAATACAGTTTCTGTGTGATTATTTTGCATCTAAGATAGCCAGCTGGCCAGGAACCAACAAGTGGCCCTCCTCCAACAAATTCCTGAAGTTGTTCTGTCACTTAACACACTCCCAGATAAAGGAAAGAGAGAGTCTCAGTTGAATTGTATTCTGAGATTAGCCTATGGGTACATCTGCTGTGCACTTTTCAAAACAACTATTTGATGCAGGAGGGCTTAGTGCAGTATGGGTGACACCTTACCAGGACAAGTGAGTCATACTATAGGAGAAAGAGATGACCTAGCCAGGGGAAGAAAGTCAGGTAGCAGAATTCTTCTGTGGATTTCTACTTTGGTTCCATCTCCCACTTTCCTTCCCTGAGTCCCTGCCTCCTGCACTGACTTCCTTCACTTATATACTGTTACTTGGAAGTGTGAGCTAAATTAAATCTTTCCTTCCCCAGATTGCTTTTGGAAAGTATCTATTCACACCAACAGAAAGCAACCTAATACAGAAATTGATGTCAAAGAATATGGCAACATTATGGTGATACATCTGACCATGGATTTGTGTGTGTGTGAATGTGTGCACTTGTTTATTTGTCTGTCTGTTTTGTTGTTGTTGTTGCTTGAGGAGTGTGAAAGTGTTTGGAATTTGAGCTAGAAAAGTAATTGGGTGTTGAGTGTTTAATGAGTTGTTTGGTAGGACCTTGGAAGATAGTGCTGAGAGAAATGCAGATGATGAAGAGGCCTATCTTGTAAAGCTTCAAGAGGAAGCAAAACCTCTCTCAGTGCTCCTCAGGTGATTACTTGGATTAAGAATCTGTTAATCCTGAGTTTTATTGTGACAATTAATGCTAGGCCAAGTAATCTACTGCAACTAATAAGGGACCAGCATCATGGAGGTGAAATCTTCTGGAAGTTTTCCTCATGGTCGGCACACAGAATTTGTCATGGTCTGGACGAATTCAACTCTGCTTCTCCACCCGGCAGTTGAATTCAAGTAATGTGCAAGACTTCTAAATTGTACTGGGTTTTGGTGGCCTGCAAAGTAAAGGATTGAAGTGGTCATGGAGAACAGTTGAGACTTTGAGGTCAGTCAAGACCATTGGGAATGTACAGGCTGAGTTGCAGTACAGAGCCCTGGATATCAATGATGCCAGGACCATGGGATGTCTGCCAGGAACAGGGCCAGTGTGCAGTGAAGCCTGACTGAGCCAAACAAGAAAGGAAGTCATACTTTAAATACAACAAATACTTTGTTGTTGTTGTTTTGAGGCAGGGTCTCCCTTTGTAGCCCTGGCTGTTCTGTTGTTCACTCTGTATACCAAGCTGTTCATCATCTTGGCAGATATCCACCTGCCAAGCTGATAAAATTATTTTGGGAGATGGTGGCTATATAAAAGTGTCCTAGATGGAGGACACAGGCCCTAGATATGTTCCTTCACTTACTCTTCACCCATATTTTCTGTATCTCTTTTTGCTGGCTGTCGAGAAGAGAGAAGCTTCCACATGTTCCAACAAGATTCTCCTTCTCCATTGTTTACAAACAGAGCCATCCATCCAAGGGGTAAAACATCTGAAACTAAGAACCAAAGCAGCTTCTCTCTCCTTTAAATTGTTCTTCTGAGTTACTTATGTCAGCTTAAAAATCCTAAAAGGACAGATGAATGGAAGTCTGAATGTAGGTAGAGAAGTGAAGCCGAGAGGGAGAGCTCAGAAACCTACGCTGAGATCTGGCTGTGGGAAAAGAAGAGTCTTAGGAAAGATGCTAGACAGGGAGGTCAGTGAGGCAGGGGTGGGGGATGGGGGGCGTGGGGTGGGGGCGGGGGGACAATAGCGAGTCCTTCAGAGAGGCCCAGCAAGGAAAGTTTACAAGCCTGAAGTGTGCCGAGCGCTCCAGGAAGGAAAGCAGGATGATTTCATAGACTTGAGCTTTGAATTTGGCAGTGTGCACTCACGGGTGACCTTGACAAGATTAGTTTTGATTAAATAATGGAAACAAAAATTTACTTTGTACGGGCTTCAGAGAAAATGATTAGGTCTGGAATGATGCGTTCTGAAAGGACAGGAATGTGCTGTTAAATGTAGCATTGAAAAAGAAGCTCCTGTCAGGCAAAGTCTGAGCTAAATCCCGGAAGGAAATCAGGGAGGCATTTCACGTTGCAGTCTCAGAGCCATAAGCCTCCAGGGAAAGCTTATGGTTGATGTATGGCTCCACTAGCTTGGATTCACAGAAATACAAAACACAAAAGGAAAATATGAAGAAACCAAGCAAAATAGCATTAAAGTACTTTTGGTTGGAGAATTTCAATGTTCGGGCCCTCTCTTTTCATTATTTAAAGTTTATAAGGTATTCTTATGTAAAGGTGCTTTAGAAACAGTAAAGAGGGACATTCATGTTTGCTGTTTCCTTATCCATTATTATTGACTTAAATGTTGCTTTTATACTGCTGTGTCTCAAATGTAGAGCTTGTTCCTAAATCATTATTTAAGCCACAGACCCAGTGTATTAGCAGAGGTATTTTAGAGGATCAGAGCCAGCAGGATGTATATGTAATTATAAGAGGAGATTTCTTATCTTGGCTTACACAGTTAGGGGCTGGATACCTTCACAATGGCTCTGGACAGGCTGCAGAGAAAGAGAATATGGTAGCTGCAGAGACCATGATACTTGGGGCCCCAGAAAAAAAAAGGTATTAAAGATGCAACCACTGTCTAAGGTTAAAGGTCTGTACAAATCCATGTTCAGCGCTGAAGAATATGGATCTCAATATCTATGAGCAATGACAGAAGAAAACAAACATACACAGGCTGAGGGTGTTGTCAGTGTTAGAGTGTTTGTTTAACATGCACAGTGCTCTAAGTTCAACTCCTGGTATTGCTAAACGAAACAAAATATATAGTGAAGAGCATCAAAAACCTGGCAATAACCACAAATATACATGCCCACCTAAGAAGAACTGATGTCTAGCAACAACTTCTGCTTTCCCATTCTGTTTCTATTTGTCCTATCATTATACTTAAACCAGCTCCACTTTCTATTGGTCCATTTCACTGATATTTATGACAACTACCCAAGGAAACATGCTTACTGATGTACCCAGGGAAGTACTTTAGCAAGGTTATGTGTCCCTCATTCAGTGAACCTGACAACGAAAGTTAATCATCACACTCTTTAATAACTTCTGCTTTCACCTCTGACATCTCTTCCCCAGAAACTGTCTCAACACTGCAGCATACTGACTGGTAGGCAAACTTGGCTTCTTGACCCATGTTGTCTCCATGTTCTTCATTTACAAAACAACCTTAACGGTGCCTCCTATTTTACTTTCTTGTTCACATTTGTGTAGCCAGTTCCTTAATACATTTCCTTGTTAATGCTTCAATCAAGCTTGCCATAGACCCACATCTCTGTCTTGTCTTGTTTTATAATCTATAATCTGGTCTTTCAAGTTGTTAAATTATTCTTACCAAGTGGAGAATGCTAACACCTCTGCCCTCCGCAGTCTTCTTGAATGTTTTATGGAAGCCTACTCACTCCTGAGGGTTTCCATTAAGGAAATGTCTAGCCATTTCATTTTGTTCTAATTTTACAGGTGAATAATTTCCTGGAATGTTGGACACCTGGGTAGTGAGAAAGGAAACAATTGATGACAGTCCAAGACTGAATTTATTTTTTTCCCAAGGATGGAGAGAATAGTCTTGTAATATTGAGCATGAGGAAAGTAAACCCAGCTGGATTTTTTTTTCTTGATTGAAAGCAAAATTAAATGTATTTCTTCTAAAAACTAGTGAAAAATGACAATTATCAAAATCTGAAATGGAGCAATAAACAAGTAATTAAATTTATCTAATTTAAAAAGAATCTAGTTTTCTAGGCCAAAACTGTTGACAGCTGACTGTTACACCCCAAACCCTAAAGATGATTTTTTTTTTTTTTTTTTTTTTTTTTTTTTTTTTTTGGTTTTTCGANTTTTTTTTTTTGGTTTTTCGAGACAGGGTTTCTCTGTGGCTTTGGAGCCTGTCCTG
This sequence comes from Alexandromys fortis, assembly GCF_014885135.2. Lineage (NCBI taxonomy): Eukaryota > Metazoa > Chordata > Mammalia > Rodentia > Cricetidae > Alexandromys > Alexandromys fortis. Next base: position 12,091,281 of record NW_026067921.1, read on the forward strand.
AAACTAGCTCTGTAGACCAGGCTGGTCTCGAACTCACAGAAATCCGCCTGGCTCTGCCTCCCGAGTGCTGGGATTAAAGGCGTGTGCCACCATCGCCCGGCTCTAAAGATGATATTTAAATTTTAGTAATAGTGGTCAAGGAATCTTGCAGTTTTTCATAGGAAAAAATGATGGCAATGATAATGAACTATCTAAACTATTATCTGAATTTACTATTTCATATATCTTTTGTTCAGCAGCAAGGTATATTGGCATTCAAGGAGGCTGGGGCAGGAATATTGTGAATTCAGTGTGTCTTGCATACACAGTAAGCTTGAGGTCAAACTGGGCTATACCATTGAATTGTGCTACATAATAGCAAATGACAAGCAAACATTGTCCATTCTGAGGAGCAGCACCCACCCTGCATCATATCAATATGAACTTTTATCTTGTCCCTTAGCTCCATTTTGCCATTGCTTTATGTCAACGCTCATGCCGTTGGTTCTACTTCCCATTTCTTATTTTTCTTGAATATTTTTCTTAAATGATCAACATTTATCCTACATTTTAAGGTACTTTAAATGTTGTTTCAAAGACTCTGCCACACTTTGATTTTCTCTTGATTTCTGCATTTCTTTTATTTATTTTTTTCTTTTCTTGCTGAGAGGTTAACTGATTATGTGTCTGGGGCTAACCACATCTTCATTTTCTTTATCCTCACAGCAGCTGCCATAGGTTTATCTCCAGGTATTTGATTGATTTTATTTGCAGTGCTGGGGTTTAACAACCAGCACATAAATGAATTTTTTTTAAACATTAATGGAATACTTCTAAAAATGGTATGTGTTTCAAACAAACTACAAATCTATTTCTTCATTTCATTGGTTTCATTGTTGTAATATAATTGGCAGAATTTTAATTAACTATACAATTAAGAATTTTGATATGTTTTTAATTTTGTGTAACAATTAGTGGTATCTAATGCCAGATTTATTCCAAAACCTCACTAATACAATGGATTAAAATCAATCTCTCACAATTAGTTTTCACAATCCTTACGTCCACAGATGTCTATTGTGGGCATTACATGTAAAAACTGTCAATCATTTCATTTATTTACAGTAATCTCTCAGGGTTAATTCATAACATAATAGACATCAGCTTGTCTTCTTTTCCATTTGTGTGAATGATATCCTGTTCCTGACATAGAACATTTTATTTAACCATTTGGCCAATGTTTGGTATTATCATGGCCTAATACAATTATGAATGGTCAATTTCATTTTGAAGTATTTTATGGTTGCAGAGCTTGTATTTTCATTTTAATTTTTATAAGTTATTTTTGTAATATTATCTAAGAGTCCAAATTTACAATCATGAATCTGGACATCCAGGTGCATCAGTACCATTTGTAAAAGATACTATTATTTTGCCCTTGAAATGTCTCAACAACTTGTCAATATATATATATATATATATATATATATATATATATATATCTGCTTATGCCAATAATTCAGTGTTTTATTGCTTATGCCTTTTATTATTCGATTTAGACAAATGCAATCTCTCCATTTTTTTTCTATTTAAAAATGACATTGGGTATTTTGTTTGCATTTACATGTAAAATTGCCACGCATCGCGGCCCCGGTCTGTGCTCTAAGCACTAGACCCCAGTTCCTGAGCTTCAGGCAAGGGGCTGGAGGTTGAGAACACAGACGCAGAGACAGACCAATACGCAGACCTTTAAACACTGATATTAAAGCCCACCTTTATTAGCACCACGTAGGCTTAAATACACTGCAGTCAATGGCCAACAGGTGAAATCCCATCCTCTGATCCTCTAAGCTAGGCACAGCTTCTAGTAACTTTAATTAGAAGGTTCTAGGAGGGAAGAACAGATGAAGGCCAGGACTCATTAATCCCAATGTCCAGCTGAAGGCCAAAACTCATTAGGCCCAACATAAAATTTAAAATCTCCCTGCCTCTTTCTTAACAAAAAACTAGAAGAAATGTTTATGGTTTGTATTGAATCTATACCTTAGTTTGAGAAATGCTACCTCCTTGTCACAATTCAGTTTTCTAATATATAAACACAAGGTGTCTACTTATTTAGGTATTTAGCAATCATGTTTTTTATTGTATGAATTTTTTATGTTCAATTTTTTTTATTAATTTTATATACCAATCACAATTCCCCATCCCTCTCCTCCTTACCCTCTCCCCCATGTCTCCCAACCTACCCCTCTTCACTCCTTAGAAAGGGTAAATATGTGGGATTCACTTCTGTATGATATCAATATATTTTATCACCATTGGTTAATAAAGAAGCTTCTTTGGCCTATGGCAGAGCAGAATATAGGTAGGCAGGAAAAGTAAACTGAATACAGGGAGAAAGAAGGTGGACTTAGGCAAATGTCGTGTAGCTGCCAAAGGAAAAAAGACACCAGAACATTACTGGTAAGCCATAGCTAGTAGCTACACACAGATTAATAGAAATGGGTTAATTTAAGATATATGAATTAGGTAGGAATATTTGCCAAAGAGTGTTGTAATTAATATAGTTTTATATGATTATTTGGGTCTGGATGGCTAGAAAACATGAACACAGTCTCTATTTACAGGGTAAGGTCTCCCATGGGGAATCAACAAAGTCTAATATATTGAGTTGATGCTTTCCTCCACCCCCACCTCACATTAAGGCTTAGCAAGGCATTCCATCACATGAAATGGGCTTCAAAAGCCAGCTCATCCATGGGGGATAGGTCCTGTTCCCATTACCAGGGATCCCACAAATAAACCAGGCTACAGTACTGTCATGTACATGTAAAGGGCTGTTGACAGAAGTTTCTGTCCCTCCTTGTCCCACAGTCATTCAGTCCCAAAGAAACACACAGAGGACTACATTAATTATAAACTGATTGGCCTATTAGCTAAGGCTTTTTATTAACTCTTACACCCTACATTAACCCATTATTCTTGGCTGTTTTAGCCACGTGGCTTGGTACCTTTTTATCAGTGAGGCATTCTTATCTTGCTTCCTCTGTGTCTGGGTGATGACTACAGACTCAACCTTTCCTCTTTCCAGAATTCATTTTTTTTTCTGGTTGCTCCATCTATACTTCCTGCCTGACTACTGGCCAATTGGTGTTTTATTAAAGCAATACAAGTGTCAAATCTTTACAGAGTAGAAGATCATTGTCCCAGAGCACTCCCCCATTTTTTTTTCAAGACAAGAACTCTAAATCTAATCTCTTTTGTTTAACTCTTTTCCTGACCATTACCTATAACAACTTGTAACCAATCCTCCAAATGAAGACAAACATCTATAATCTATTTTGGGGGGAATGTGGGCATAATTTTCCAGGCTAATTCCTGCTGACCAGGGGTGCTAATAATCTTTTTTAAAAATTGTTTTTATTGACCTCTACATTTTTGTCTGCCCCTCTCCCTGCCACTTTCCTCCCCTTCAAAGATCTCCTAAGGTCCCCATGCTCCCAATTTACTCAGGAGATCTTGTCTTTTTCTACTTCCCATGTCGATTAGATCTATGTATGTCTCTCTTAGGATCCACACTGTTGTCTAGGTTCTATGGGATTGTGATTTGTGGTCTGGTTAAACATAATCCTTCACAATGGCCACAAATAGCATAAAATATCTTGGACTAACTCTATCCAAACAAGTGGAAGACTTGCATGACAAGAACTTTAAATTTTTGAAGAAAAAAAAAATGAAGAAGACACCAGAAAATGGAAAGCTCTTCCATGTTCCTGGGTAGGTAGAATTATCATAGTAAAAATGGCAATCTTACCAGAAGCAATCTACAGATTCAATGCAATGCCCATCAAAATCACAGCAAAATTCTTCACAGACCATAAAAGAATGGTACTCAACTTTATTTGGAAAAGAAAAAAAAAAAAAACAGAATAGCCAAAATAATCCTGTACAATAAAAGAACTTCTGGAGGCCTCACAATCCCTGATTTCAAACTCTACTACAGAGCTGCACTACTGAAAACAGCCTGGTATTGGCATAAGAACAGACAGGACGACCAATGGAAATGAATAGAAGACCCAGATATTAATCCATACTCCTTTGAACAACTGATTTTTGGAAAGAAGCAAAAAATAACAAATGGAAAAAAGAAAGCATGTATAACAAATGGTGCTGGCATAACTGGATATCAACATGTAGAAGAAAGAAAATAGACCCATATGTATCACCATGCACAAAACTCAGGTCCAAATGGATCAAAGAACTCAATATAAAGCCAGCCACACTGAACCTTATAGAAGAGAAAGTGGCAAGTACACTTGAATGCATTGGCATAGGAGGCCGCTTCCTAAGTATAACCTCAGCAGCATCAGACACTGAGAGAAACAATTACTAAATGGGACCTCCTGAAACCAAAAAGCTTATATAAAGCAAAGGACATGGTCAACAAGACAAAATAAGCAAAAGATCTCCACTAACCCCACATCAGACAAAGGTCTAATCTCGAAAATATACAAAGAACTCAAGAAATTGATCACCAAAAGAACACATAATCCAATAAAAAAAATAAATGGAGTATAGACCTAAACAGAGAACTCTCGATAGAGGAATCTAAAATAGCTTAAAAACAATTAAGGAAATGTTCAACATCCTTAGTCATCAGAGAAATGCAAATCAAAACAAATCTGAGATTCCATCTTATACCTATATGAATGGCCAAGATCAAAAATACTGATGACAATTTATGCTGCATAGGTTGTGGGAAAAAGGGAACACTTTGTTGGAAATGCAAGCTGTTACAGCCCCTTTGGATGTCAGTTGTGGCAATTTCTCAGAAAATTAGGAAACAGCCTTTCTCAAGACCCGGTAATACCACTTTGGGGTATATATCCAAAGGATGCTCAATCATACCACAAGAACATGTGCTCAATTATGTTCACAGCAGCATTGTTTGTCATAACCAGAACCTGGAAACAACCTAAATGCCCCTTGACTGAAGAATGGATAAAGAAAATGTGGTACATTTACACAATGGAGTACTACACAACAGGAAAAAAATAATGATATCTTGAATTTTGCAGGAAAATGGATGGAGCTAGAAAACATTATTTTGAGTGAGGTAACCCAGACACAAAAATAAAATTATCATATCTACTCACTCATAGGTGGTTTTTAAATGTAAAGCAAAGAAAACCAGCCTACAAACCACAATCGCAGAGAATTTAGACAACAATGAGGTCACTAAGAGAGACTTACATAGATCTAATCTACATGGGAAGTAGAAAAAGAAAAAATCTCCTGAGTAAATTGGGAGCATGGGGACCTTGGGGGAGGGTTGAATGGGGAAGCGGAGAGGCAGGAAGGGGAACAGAGAAAAATGTAGAGCTCAATAAAAATCAATAACAAAAATGCAGAAGGCTTAAAAAAAGAAAAAAATGTTCTTTATTGTAGAATACTATCAATTGACTTTTATTTTTGTTCATACACTTTCCTTCCATCTGTTAATTTATTGGTTGGGAAACTTCCCTGAATGTTTGGTTTTTATTATTACATTACAGTTCCAGAATTAAGATTTTTATTACCTTTTATAGTTTATGTTGTGATAATGTTCTCTTTATCTGTGAGATATGATTTCCTTAAAGTCTTTGTTTATCCTGTTTTTTAAATCTTAGTATAAATCAAAAATGACCGATTTACGGTTTTTATCTCTGCCTGGTCTTCATTTCCTGCTCTTACACAACCTTGACTGAATCACAGAAGTGGTCTAAGTACTGTGTCACATATTTCTTGAGCACACACAAACTATGTCATATGACTTTTAAATTCCCATTGATATAGAAAAACCTTTTAGTTTCCTGTTCCTTATTCATCTTTTTCCAAACATAGTTCAAATGTTTGTTCCAGCTCTTATTCACTGGCTTCACATACTTGTGACTTAATCTTGTCAGGGCAATGACTTAAGTGTTTGCTAAATTCCAAGTTAGAAAAGATAAAATAAATTATTTGAACAGGTCTTAAATGATATCTTGTAATGATTAAAATAATTCATTTTTAATTATTAACATTATTTACAAATATTAGGATTTGAATATGAAAGTTTGCAACAGACATTGTTAGGTATGTCTATTATCAAGATACCGACACTATTTTGGAAGGCTTATGGAAACCTTGTAAGATGGGACAGAGCTGTAAGAAGTAGATATCCAGGGGAGAGTTTTTTTTTTTTTAATAGTTATCTCTCCACTGGTGTGTCATAGTCTCTCTTCTTGGCACACTAGATCAGTGCTGCCAAAGACTAAGTTATTACACACTACATTCCTTGCCAGATTAGTCTGTATTACCCTGAAAGTATGATCCTAATTGAACACTCCCAGGGTCTTTCTCTCAGATATATTCATTATAGAGATTAAAATAATGGTTAAAATTGATAAGAATTAGGTGGCTGTTGGAACTATACCCCAGTATGTCAATGTTCTTAGACAATTGGAATTGGTTTACAGAAATAGATTTGGGAAATTTGGAGATATAAGCAAAAGAAGTCCTTGTATGGTTTAATGTCTACATAGCATGAGATTCTGTTGAAAATTTAAGAGAACAGAATGCTAATAGAAAGATGGACAGTAAAGAGGGTACTCATGAGGCTTCATATGGAAGCAAAAACACCATTGAGAATTGAATGATATAATTCTTCTTACATTCTAGAAAACAATTCATTTACATTCTACACAAATCTTGAAAATTCAGTAGAAGCTCTGTCAAAAATAATTTTCTTCTATAAATGCTTTTTCTCAGGAATTTTGATCACAATAATGTAAATGTAGCTAGCACAGCAGTATTGATTTCTTTTTCTTTCTTTACCCTTCTCTTTGACCTCATTCTATTCTTTTTAGACAAAATTTATAAGAAAAATGAAGCAAGCAGTGCACAAAAGTATTTCCCTCATCACTAAAATCAACTATAAAATAAAAAAATTGATATCAAAGTATTGAAAGCATTTTGTTACAAGAAAATCTGTGTCATTACAAATCTCATGTCTTACTTAAAACTGGGCTGGATAATTTGCAGTGCACTAGAACTGAACTTAAATAAGATCTACATACTTTGCCTCTTGGAAAATAAATATGCACACATTTTCTAATATGATTACAGGGATTTATTAAAGAAAACTATGCTGTTCAATTATAAATAGCACTTAAGTAATGATTAGGGATGTTATCTTGCTTCTGAAAGAAGCATGTCATACTTGAATGAGAATTTTTAGTAGATCACATTAGACTACTTTGAGTATGTGTTTGATTACTGAAAAGAATCTTATATCACTTGTAAAAATGCTCTTAATTTCAAGTATAGAAGCCAAGTTTTCTGATATACTTTGAAATCTTTCTTGTGAATTCTTCAGTATTTAATCTGTTGTCAGAAATACAAGCATATTCTGACTAAATGAGCAATTGACATGAGAAAGATTGAAATTTAATCAGATTGGTTTCAACAAAGAGTCAGGGAATTTTAAAATGTGATTAAAATATTAGCATTATGATCTAATAAGTGTAGTTGGTAAGATTTAATTTAATTTAGACACAATATTATAAGATGTCCTTTCCACCATGAAAAGGTATTACAACCAATTATTTAAAGAAAATAAAGCTATAATTAAAACTGGCTTATGGAAATCAAGTGTTTTCACTAAATATTCAGTTTGCAAAGAATTCTTATTCCAGAGTACCTGATGAATAAGCACAATACATTCTTAAATATTTTAATGTTTTTACAATTTTTATTCCAGTGTATGCTCAAATCATTTCCTTTTTAACTATATACATTAGTTCTTCTCAAGTTGGAGCTGTTCTTTAAGCAATGTTGGAAGTAAATATAGACAGCTCAGCATGAGTCTTGTGTGTACCAATGAAGACTTCAGTGTGTCTCAGTTAGATCACTGAATTTGAGTGGTAATTTTCCCCCATCATGCAGCATTATTTTTCTCTAAAAAGCCAGTTGTGAATTATTCTGTAAATACAATTTGGTGTTATATTGGAGAAGACATTGAATATATTCATTAATTTCAACATATTTGACTGTGAATGTTTCTCTAAAGTATTTTCGGGAAGTGAAGAGAAGAAGGGCAGTAATGGGGAAGGTGGTGGCACTTGCCATACTGTAGTAATAGTCATTCGAGGCACCAATGATGGTGATTGTAGGAAATAATAATATAGTGACTAAACAGGCATATATCCAAATGCCTTACATTTATTCTTTACAAAAATGTATGTGATTGACATTTTAATTACAGTCATTATATTGCCAGCAGAGTTGTGGATCCCAGTCTCAATGGATATATCTACAAGACACTATGGCACCTAAGGCTCAGGTGAAAGCAGAGACTGTACCTTCCTTTCTGTCTGCCCAGACATGAATAACCACACAGAAACTATATTAATTACAACATTACTTGGCCAACAGCTTAGGAATATTCCTACCTAGCTTTTATATCTTAAATTAACCCATTACAATTAATATGTGTATCACCATAACACTGCGGCTTACTGGTAAGGTTCTGTCTTTCTTCTTTGGCAGCTACATGAGTAATCTTTCACTCAGCCTACTCTTTCTCTATATCTCTGTTGGGATTTCTGCCTGACTTTACTCTGCTAAACTCACTGGCCAAAACAACTTTATTCATCAACCAATAAAAGCAAGACAAATACATAAAGACATCCCACATCACTCAGGGATCATTTTAGAAGAGGGGACAGAAAGATTACAAGAGACAGAAAATTAGGGAGTTTGCATCTCCTAGTAACATCAGAAGCTACGTCTATAGACTCATAAGACATGACTGAGAAAACTGTAGCTGAATAAAGGATTATACCAATGGACAAATCAAAGTGGACCAGGTAAGGCCCAGGAGGTTTCAACCCTAAAGAAGCTAGATATAAAAGTATAACAGGAGACAGAAAATGCAACCACCATTTACAGATCTGACAACTCCTATAGTCTCTCAGATTCATTCATTTCTGGGATAAGATCTACCCAGACAAGCATGAGTCAGCCTCCTGTGAGTCTAAGTACAACTTTACTTTGGAGTCATATGCTGCATTTGCCAAGTAGCTATGGCTAGGTTACATAGCAGAATAAACCATGGCAAAAGCATCCTCAATAAGCTTTTAACAGTGGGCCACAGAAGTGTTTCAACGTATAAATAACAAGCTATACATTATGTATTACTATACCTCAGTCTTGTTTGAGGGCCATTGCCAAGCATACATGTGGCACAGATAGAATCATATAGTTGTCCTGGTCTACCTACAAGTTAAGCCACTCTTACCCACTTGAGTTATTTCTGGTCTTTGACTCTAAGAAAATTTGAACCTTAGTTAAGTTCAATTTATGCGTCTGTAACTTTTATGGTTGGTGCTTTGTGTTTGTTTTGATATTATTTTTGTTATTATACAAGGAAACTAATGTTATGTTATAATGATATTTTTTATTGTTCTCTTCAATTTATCATTCTGGAAACATATTTTAGCATTGACTATAAGGTTAACTTACTACACAGAATTAACATTTGGAGTTAAATGAAGTCATAGTCAAAATTCACATTTCCATTGACAATATCTTGCCATCATTTTTTGATTTATGGGACTTCTCTGATGAACTTCAGATGATAGTACAAATATGAATCTATTTCTAAGTCTTTGACCTTATTATGTGTTCATCTTGACAATAATACCATATAATCTTGTTTTTGTCGAACAGATCTTGAAATAAGCTATTCTAAGTACCCAAACTTTGTTCTTTTTTACTTATTTGACTACTATAAGCCTTTACATTTCCTTAAAAATATAAATATCAGATTTTCATTTTCCATTTGTCAAAAATATACTGTTGGCATTACAATGGAAGCAGAAATTTTAGAAAGAGGAATATTTTAACAATAGTGAATCTTCCTCTCTATAATAAATGACTTACACTTTGTGCAGTGTTTATGGGGTTGTTTTTATATTTCCTCTAGAAGTATTTTTGTAATACATACCATGCATATTTCTCACTAAAATTTTCACAATAGTTTTGTGCTTCTGATAGTACTGAAAATGATATAGTTATACTTTTAAGATTATTTGTTGCTAGGCCAGTTTCTGAACACATCTTCAGGCAAAGAAATAAAGAATAGAATCGTGGATGCGTAATCAAGTGCTGTGGGTTTAGAACAATGGATAAATACGGTAAAATTCTGAAATTTCACTTTTGAAACTGGAAACTGGAAGTAAAATGACATCCTTAGATTTACAAACACTGTGATTATGACTTAAATTTTTGCTTAAAGAGGGAATTTCCTATGTGTTCTTAGAACCAAAATAAAACAACACAAAAATAGATGCAAGGTCTCTTTGACGGGGTAGATATATCATCTTGACTTAGTGACAGTTCTATTGGTATATAGTTTCCATACACATTTAATTCTCCATATTAAATGTAAGCAGTTCATTTACCTCAGTGAGTTGTTGAAAGAAAAGAAGATAGTGCAATTGATTTCTGTGCATTGAATTTGTGTTTTCTACACTTGTGACTTCTAGTGGTCCAGTGGTAGGATGCTTAGTGTTTTCTAATTGTACAACTTTATAACCTATGAGCTAAAACGTTTTATTTCTTCTATTTTTATTTGTAGGCTAACAATAAAATTTGTATGGATCTTATACATAATTCTCTCTGTCTCTCTGTCTGTCTCTGTCTGTCTCTCTGTCTGTCTCTGTCTGTCTCTGTCTCTCTGTCTCTCTCTCTCTCTCTCTCTCTCTCTCTCTCTCTCTCTCTCTCTCTCTCTCATTCTCTTGGTTTTGTGAGGCAGAGTTTCTCTGTGTAACAGACCTAGATGTCATGTTGCTAGTTCTGTAGATGAGGTTGTTTTCAAATAATTGAGATCCACCTGACTCTGTCTCCTGAGTGTTGGGATTAAAAGTGTGAGCCACCACTACCTGGCCATAATTCTTCTACAAAACATAAAAATGTTTATACATTTGTGATTTTGAAAACTCAAAACCAGTCACTTTTCTATTTTCTAAACATTATGATTGTGAAGCCTGCTCTTTATTCTGGTGTGCTTGAAGAAGGGTAGAGAAGGCTTACCTTGGCAAATTACCTAGTTACTGAATCATGAATCCAAGAAGTATTCAGAACAGGGATCAGTTACTATAATTGAAATGTAAATATGTTCCAATTCTTGCAAATTAACTTTGAGCCAATGGTCACCTGATGCCAGAAAGAAATCTTTAATGTGAAGAAAAACTGATATGCAGAAAGAACTGGGTAGCAAAGGGTAGAAAGGGAGCATTCAAAAACAAATAGGAAATGTGCTGAATAAACATTTCTGTTGCACTTGTTAGTATATTCTTTGTGGCTACTCACTAAACTCAGTGCATTCTTTCAATGCAATCAACAAGACAAGAGACAAGGGGTCACAGTTTTCCTTCATCTTTTTTGTTAACTAGTATTAATAGTAGATATAGTCAGTGCATTTCGATAATTTCATGCCCAATCTAAGTGACAAGGGGACACGGTACTTTCATTCTTCATAGTTCTGTGAACTATTATTGATACTAGATCCTGATGTGCAAAAATGACTGATATGTAGTTCCTAGTAATGTGTCTCCTTGTAGGAATTCTTGTTCTATCATTGTTCAGAATAATAGGGTTGATTTGAGCTCGATCATCTCCATTCTTTGCTCCTGACTGTAAAATTTTTATAATTTATGTCCTGGCAATGTTGAAACATGCTTGAGCAGCCCATATATGGTAGTTTTGTTGAACTTGACCATATTGAGTTTTGTGATCTAAGTTGATGAGAACGACTGACTAGGTTTCTTCTAGTACCAAATCTCATTACAATAATTGTGAACCACCATGTAGTTGCTGGGAATTGAACTGAGGGTCTTTGGATGAGCAGGCAGTACTCTTAACTACTGAGTCATCTCTCTGGACTGTATTTTTTTATTAAACACAGCTGAAACTCCATAGTCTGGTTACAGAAAATGCATTAGTCATGAACAGGCGATTCAATGGAGTAAAGGAATATCTTCCTAGGTATTATTTGGATGTTTCATCAATGTGTGTTGACTACTCCAGAAGTTACTGGAGATGTTTATCTGTTTGACAAAATGTTACCATGCTATATACTAAGTAGAGATAGCTTAATTAATTAGAAATAAGTGAATATGCACATGAGTGTACATCTGTAATAAGCTAGGGGAATGTGAGTCTATGATGTAAGAATTGAGCCAAAATAATTTTGAGTTTGATAATCTTGGTATTTATTCTATAACCATTTTGGGAATGTGTGATTATTTCTATGTGAGAAACAATCTCAGTGTAATATGAACAAAAGCTGTAATTAACTGAACATGATCAAAGTTAATTGTGATCTGAATGGTCTAGGATGCCACTGTTCATGTTAAATTTTACTTAAATCCTTTAAAAAAATAAGCACGGTGTTTAGTTAGTTTGAAGTCTTCCACCAAACATGTCTTTCCAATTGACATTCTTTCATTTTGAACAGGGATAAAGTGATAGGCTTGACACAATGAGATGAAACACATCACCAATGTACCTTTCAGTTAAGAAATTTAAAGTGACATGAGCTTCTTAAAAAACACAGACTTTCAACTCAGAATTCAGCCAACAGACATTGGCACAACAGGAAGCCTCTGTTTTGTTTGTTCATTTGCTTTGTTTCGACACATATCCTTTCTTCTGGCTCTATTTAATAAATTATAGTTTTTCTTTTTAGAAAACTCAGCATCTACACTACTCAAATTGTAGTGAATTGAAAATATGTATGACAACATGTTACCCATTGTTTTAACTTTAGTTCTTAGAAGTAAAACTTACCTGGGAACTTCATTTCCTCAATGAGCCTGAAGAACATACACAGACAAAGGGTTACAATGTACATTATTTTAACCTAATTTTCTGTATTTAAACATGACGTTGTCTTCATGAGAATAAAAAGCAGCATTCACTTGTATCTGTTATTTGTTATTATGACAAAATAGTTCAGGTAACAAAAAGTTCTGGAGTTTCAGATCATGGTTGCATTGTTCTAATATTTTGGGTCCTTGGCGAGGCCAAGAGTCATGGCATGTGATGCATGGTGTATCAAATAAGTGATTCTTCTAGGTAAGCAGGAGAGTACCAGGAAAATATGGATGGAGGGAAAGATGGGAAAGGGAAAAAGAGCAGTAGAAGGAGGGGGCATAGAAGGATGGGGGAGACTAGGAGAAGGAACCAGGGAGGAGGAGAGCTGGGTTTCAACATTCCCCTGAAGCAATTCTCTTCAGTAGCATTTACAAACTTGTTATCAAGATGCCCACCTATGGCATTTAGTGGACATTTAAGATATAGCACCATGTGAGTTAATAGCACTTTTTATCATTGTGGTAAACATTTGAGGGGAAAAAGGTAGCTTAGTGGTGGTAAGATTTACCATGCTTAGGTTTCAGCCAATGGTCACTTGGTTCCTTGTTACTGGACCAATATGGTGAACAATGACTACTTTGTGAAGAGTAACAGGCAAGTGGAGCAAAACTTTATTTCATGGCAGCCAAGAAGCAGAGAAATAGAAAAATGGGAGACATGAGTAAATCTTTCCTGATAAAACTCCCTCATGACTTATTATTTCCATTTAACTTGACTTAATTTCTACTTCCTCAAATACGCCAACAAATAATGAATCAATGAATTAATTAATCAAGTGATGAGATCAGAATACACATGACATGATTATTTCCTGAAGCTCTGTCTCTAAGTACCGCTGTATTTGGAACCGAGTTTCACCAAATGAGCTTCCTTGGAAGGCACTTTTTATATCCAAACCATAATAACCAGTTGCCCACACATTTGTGATTGACACTTGGCTTTCTAAGCTGCTCATACTGTAAGATCTACATAATGTTGCAGCAACAAATTTGGTTGCTTCTATATGCAAGTGTATTAAAATTCAATATATCCCTTTCACATTTTCAGTATAAACTATAATTTGCTTTAATGTGCTTAATATTTGTTATGCTCTCCAAATACTCGGAGCTTTCTGAGCTAGGGAACATGCCAAGATTCTATCTTTTCATCCCCTTTTGATATTATTCACAACCATGTGACAGTCTATGGCAGGTAAGTGTCAACAGGAATGATTAGTGTTATTTTCATATAAAAGCATCGATATTCATTATGTACTTCTTAATTTTCTATTTTTCGCCCTTCATAATTGAATAAGTCCAAAGGTGTATATTTTCCACATAGTATGACAAAAGGAGAGTTCTTTAGCTGGCACACAGTGTTTTTCTGAGGAGTTTAGACTGTTGAGTTTAGAGGTAGTGGGTTACGGCCCTTCTGACTGAGAGCAGTGAGTCTCCCCTTTGCCAAAGGCTTCAAATTGACACAAAGAACTAAACATGTAAGGAATTCTGAGAGCGAGAAAAATAGTTTTCCCCAAAAACAATACACCAATTGTTTATCCAATACCAAATTGCCATCCTTGGAAAAACTGGTAGCATTATATAGACTGAGTTTACTGGATGGGAAAAGATCTTCAGCAACCCCACATCAGAGGACTGATTTTCACAATACACAAATAACTGAAGGAATTAGACATCAAAATTACAAATAATCCAATTAATATATGGGGTACAGAACTAAACAGAAATTTCTCAACAGATGTATCTCAAATGATCCTAGAGAAGCGAAGTACCAAGGTGAACCTTAAGAAAACCATACATAGATTCCAATGGAGAGTGGGAAACAGACAAGATTGTCTGATAATATTGGTAGCATGGGGGTTGGGGAGTACAAAAACTGAATGGGAAGAAAAGGGGAAAAGGGGAGGCAGGGGGAGAATTTGAGAGAATGGGATAGTTGAGATGGAGGAAGGACAGAAATTAGAGCAAGAAAAGATATGTTTCGATTGAGGGAGTCATTATGGGGCTAGCAAGAAACCTGGCACTAGAGTAATTCCCAGGAATTCACAAGAATGACTCCAGCAAAGACCCTTAAGCAATAGAGGAGAGGGTGCCCAAACTGGCCTTGCCATGTAGTCAGACTGATGAATATCTCAAATATCACCATAGAAACTGCATCCCGCATCATATGGAAACCAAGGCGGAGACCTGCATCAGAGCACCGGACTGAGGTCCCAAAGTCCAGTTGA
>NW_026067921.1:12106810-12122937 GCF_014885135.2 Alexandromys fortis
AAATAAATAAATAAATAAATAAATAAATAGCAATAATAAAAAAATGGCAGTGATGTCACACCCTGAAAAGTTGTCACTTCTGTTTTGTTGCAGTCTGGATCCCTTAGTGTGCACTCTAATGTGTGCTCTTACCTACAATGGACTTTACATAAATATAAGATATAAATATATCTCTATAATGTGGTAAAATGGTCAGCACTATAGATGTAAAAGTTATAAAGTTGAATATATATAATATATAAAAAGTTAAAATTGATAGAATTATGATAAGTAATTGCAAAATTAATTGCCATACCCCTGGAAAGTGTAATCTTTAAAACAACGGTACACATCTACTTAAGAAGCTGAATGTTAGACAGAAAAAGCAATTAGGTTAATTCAATGTACAGAGTTATTTATGTAATGTTTAGAGGGTCTATATTCAGAAACATGTAGGAAAAACTTATAAAACATGAGCTGGTACGTGACCATGAAACAAAGTCAAGAAATCTCAAAGATGAGTACCTCACTATAAATCTGTCCATACTGAACCTGAGAGAAGAGAAAGTGGGAAGTAGCCTTCATTGGATGCGTGCAGGAGTCCTAACTTCAGAGCAAGAAGAACAGGGAAGCATTCTGCTGCTCAGAATGTATCCAGAGTTTACCACAAACCTTATAAATGAGGAAGAATAACATAGAAAACAGAAAAATAAATAAGTAAATAATATAAAATCATGTGTGAGTACCTTAGCAACAAACAAAGCTAAGAATTTATCAATTAAATGTCATGACTTAGATAGGCATATCCAAAGAATGCAAATTTTTTATTTATCAGTCAGTCATGAAAATGCAGAAATAAAATATTAATAATTGGATATTTAAAAGGTAGAGAAAATATTTGATAAATTTTCATACCCATACATGATGAAAATATCTAGTAATATATCAAGATAAAGATCTGCTGAATTTAAATTATCTGCCAATATTTTACACCAAAAATATTTCTCTTACAACAAAGAACAATCACCTACACCCAGTTATAATTTACTTATTTTATTGGAGATACTGATAATAGCAGCACTATAAGACTAATAGAAAAATTATTGTTAGCTAAGTAAACAAAATAAATCTGTCAGAAATATAATTATAACATTTGATTTTATTGTTTTCATGAAAGAAAAAGCACCAATAATAGAGCATAATCAAATTAGCCTATGTGGCAAGGTAATTAACTGTATCTGCAACAAATAACATTAAGTGTATTTACACTCATTAAAAACACTAGCCAACTTTATATTCTCAAGGAAACCTTCAATCAGCTACCAAGCATTCGATGATGAAAGCTGACTTATCTTGCAGCCTTATTAGGGTTTCCTGTGGTATGAATGAGAATGGCTCCAGAGACTCACATATTTGAATAGTTGGTTCCCTGTTTGCGAGCTGTTTAGGAAGCAGTAGGAGGTGTGGGCTTGTTGGAGGTGTGTTACTAGGAGTGGGCTTTGAAGTTTGAAAATCACACTTAAGGGCCAGTCTCATTCTCTCGAACTCTATCTTGAGCCTCTGTGCTGCACAATGCCTTCCTGCTGCCATCTTTTCAACCATGATGTTCACAGACTAGCTTGCTAACACTGTAAGCAAACCCCTCAATTAAATGTCTCTCCTTATAAGTTGCCTTGGTCATGGTGTCTTTTCAAAGCAACTGGTCAGAAACTAAGACATTTTTGTCCTGAGTCTCACATTGTCACAGGCATAAAAACACATAAAAACAGTTGTTTATCAAATAAAGTAAATAGCCAAGGCTGCCTTTCCCGCCGGGGGGGGGGGGGGAGTCAGCTGGAAATAATCATGGCATAGACTGTTTCACACAGATACACCAACATGAGGCTTAAAAATTGGTTTCAAGGACAAATCCAAGGCATTTAGTGAAACATGAAGAAATATGTAGTCAACTCCAATGAAGTGATTTCTTTCTAGATATGATTAAAATAGTCATTTACCACATGTATGATTGTAAATTAATGCATTGTCCTAATACTTAAAGTATAGAATTAATTTAAAAAATGTATTCTAACATTGAATTAAGACAAATTAAACATTTGCCTCCCAAAACATCTTTCTCCTTTCCAGGTATGGGCAGGAAAACCAGACAGGAAGTAGAAATGATTCAATGAGAACAGGAAAATTCTGGGAAGGAGGAAGTTGATTCCTCCCACTCCTGCCCAGACTCCGAAGAAGCAAGATGTGAGCTGCCCTGCTAAGAAAGGTACTGAATCATGTGGTTAGTGTAGATAAGAACAATGGGTTAATATAAACTACAAGAGCTAATAAGTAGCCTGACCTAATGGACCAATCAGCTTTATAACTTATAGAGATCTCTGTGTGATTTTCTTTGGAGCTTGCCAGCCGTGGGGTACCAGGGGGGACAGAAACCCAAACAAGCCGGCCCTCTGTGTTACAGGTATGTAAAGACAATGCTCAGAATATATCTGTCTGTCAGTATGCCTTCCTGTCTGTCTACCTGTCATCCATCTATCTATCTATCTATCTATCTATCTATCTATCTATCTATCTATCTATCTATCATCTATCTATCTTCTGTGGAACAATGGTCTGTACCCTGTCACTTGTATTTTAAATAAAATCTGATTGGCCAGTAGCCAGGCAGGAAGTATAGGCCAGGAGACTAGAATTCTGGGAAAAGGAAAGATTCAGTCTGCAGCCATCATCCAGACATAGAAAAAGTAAGATATGACTGCCTCACCGAAAATGGTACCAAGCAATGTGGGTAACAAAGACAAGGATAATGGATTAATGTAATATGTAAGAATTAATTAATAAGAAACCTGAGCTACTAGGCCAACCAGTTTATAATTAATGTAGACCTCCGTGTATTTCTTTGGGACTGGACGACTGTGGGACCAGGTGGGACAGAAACCTCTGCCAACATCTATCTATCTATCTATCTATCTATCTATCTATCTATCTATCTATCTATGTATCATCTATCTATCTATCTATCTATCTATCTATCTATCTATCTATGGATCATCTATCTATCTATGGATCATCTATCTATCTATCTATCTATCTATCTATCTATCTATCTATCATCTATCCATCATCTATCTATCTAATTTATTCTTCTCTCATACAATATATCCCAACTACAACCTCCCCTTCCTCCACTTCTCCCAATCTCCCTCTTACTTTCTCTCTGCTCTAGATTCTCTTATCCTCCATTTCCCTCCAGAAAAGAGCAGACCTTCCAGTGATATCAACCAAACTCAGTATAATAAGACACACCATGTATCTTCAATGAAGGCTGAACGAGGAAATCCAGTAAGAGGAAATAAGTCCCAAGAGTAGACAAAAAAATCAGAGACACCCCAATACACATTGTTAGGAGTCCAACAAAAAAATCCCCAAGCTAACAGAACACAACTTGTATGCAGAGGGCCTGGTACAAACCCATGTAGGCTCCATGATTGTCACTTTGATCTCTGCTAGCCTCTATGAGCCCTGCTTAGTTGATTCTGTGTGCCATATTCTCCTGGTTTCCTCCACTCCTCTGGCTCTTCCCCCTCAATCCTTTCCCCCCATCTTCTTTGGAGTTCCCAGAGGTCCAGATAATGTTTGGTTGTGGTTCTCTGCAACTGCTCCCATTAGTTGCTCTGATGACAGTTGGGCTAGGCACCAATTCTATGAGTATAGCAAAATGCCATTAGGAATCATCTCATTAACTTTTTTTTTTGTCAGTCATGTTTTGTTCAACCTTAGGTCTCTTAGCCATCCAGCTTCCAGGTCCTGGTCATCCAAGCAGTGTCTCAGTGTCATTTAGATGTCTATTATGAATCAACATTAAGACCTATAAAACAAGATTCTGAAGGTAAAAAGTTTTTCCACATTAAGTGCTTTCAGAACTGAATGGAAAAGAACAAAAACAATTGCCAAGGACTTTGGGACATTTGTTATAAAACAACTTTAAAAATCTGACTATATTCAAGTCTCTTGCCAACCCTAAGATGGTTCCACCTAGAAAGGTTTCCAGGTGCCCAGGGAGATGTCCCCAGTTAGTTCCTTGGGCAGCTGAGGATAGGGAACCTGAAATGGCCCTATCCTATAGCAATACTGACGAATATCTTGCATATCACCATAGAACCTTCATCTGGCGATGGATGGAGATAGAGACAGAGACCCACATTGGAGCACCGAAATGAGCTCCCAAGGTCCCAATGAGAAGCAGAAGGAGGGAGAACATGAGCAAGGAAGTCAGGACCGCGAGGGGTGCACTCACCCACTGAGACAGTGGGGCTGATTTATTGTGAGCTCACCAAGGCCAGCTGGACTGGGACTGAAAAAGCATGGTATAAAACTGGACTCTCTGAACATGGCAGATAATGAGGGCTGATGAGAAGCCAAGGACAATGACACTGGGTTTTGATCCTACTTCATGTTCTGGCTTTGTGGGAGCCTAGCCAGTTTGGATGCTCACCTTCCTAGACCTGGATGGAGGTGGGAGGACCTCGGACTTTCCACAGGGCAGGGAACCCTGACTTCTCTTTGGACTGGAGAGGGAGGGGGAGAAGAGTGGGGGAGGGGAAGAAGAGTGGGAGGAGGGGGAGGGAAATGGGAGGCTGGGAGGAGGCAGAATTTTTTTTTCAATAAAATAAAGGAAAAAAAAACTGACTATAGTTTGTCTTTAAAGGAAACTTAAAAAAAACTTGTTTCTATATGTTTGCAAAAGCAAACCTCTTCATATAACAAAGGATGTGCCTTGATTAAATTTCACTTCAGCCAAAACTTTAGACAGAAGTAGATATGATTATTGTGGAAACAATACACACTTAGAATTTGCACTGTTGAGACTTATAAATTTAGATATCTTCTGTCTCCCATCTCCTTCCCGATCTCTTATCATCTAGAGAATGTCAATCTACGTCAGAGCTTTTGTCATCGAGTAGGAGTTCAATGTCTGTTCTGCTTGCTTCTCTTATCTACTTACTTTGGTCTCCATTTATCATTATTTTTAAGCGTTGTCAGCATTAAATGTGATTTGCCACATCAGCCAACTTCCACGGCAAATGCAAATCCTTCTGAGTTTCACTTGCTATTTCTTGACTTCTAGTCCTTTCAAGTCTGCTTTGTCAGCACTGTTTGATTTTTTTTTTTTCGCCATTAGGGACAGGACTCCTGGAGATTTCTATTGTTTGAAAGACAGAAGAGAGGAAAACAAGTATGTTCAATTGTACATCATTCTCCAGTTATATCAGCTGGAACACTTATTTCAAGAGCTACAGTCCACAGACTGTGCAGTCCTGAGAGAGTTTTATACAACTAGAATTAGGGTACCAGCATAGAAGCCTGCATATGTAACCTCTAGGCTTTTTTTCACTGGCCCCATTATAATCTATAATTTTAGATTTGCCTATTAGTTTATAGTTACATTTATTTTTGAATTAGCAATTAATGTCATGCTTCATTGTGAGTATCCAAACATATCATTATTGAGAAATTCAACTTATGCTTTTGTCAACTTTCTATTACCAAGTATAGATTTTTTTTTATTTCTTTGCCCAGAGAATTGCTGACTGTACGTGTATATAAACTGAAAACTTTGGTGACTCAAACAGAAGAGCAGAGAGAACATAGAGAACAACAGAAGAATAAAGAGACATGCTCTGAAATAGCAAGCTGTGGAGTGATTTACTCCCGCCCTCAGATCCCATAGAATTCGCTCGCTTCTTGTAGTGCTTCTTCGGACCCTGGAAGACCCTGGCTTTAAGGTGCCAGCCCTTCAGAAGCCCTTAAAAGTCTTCCTTACCTCATAAACTTACAGTGGGGGAGACTTGAGATTTCCCTCCCTACTTACCAGTTCAAATTTACCGCCAGCTTCCTATGGCTCTCAGGCGAGAAGCAGAAGCCAACTGTTCCTCAGGTTTTTCCCTCTCCCAGAAGACCCCAATCCAGACTCTGAGCTCTTCTGTTCTCCACCCCTGAGGAATGTTTCCTCACCTGATAGTAGGAGTCCACTCCAGGGACCTGCCCTTTGTGGAGAGGGGCTGAGGAGCAAGTATAGATTTTTAATGAGAAATATTAATTGCTTTTCTAATATCTCTTTGAGTGTTGGAACAATATTGTTTTACTTGCAACATAGATCACAGTTATATATGCTTCTACAGACATGCTTTGTACTGCTTTACAGCATTAGTCAAATCCTCATATCTCTACAAGGAATATGAGAAAAGAGGAAAATGCCTCACTACAGTTTGTTTAAGCAAATCATGACTGGCACAAAATGAATTATTTCTAAAACCAAAGAGATTATTTGCACAAAAAGTAAAGAAGATGGGTGACATGTTTACATATCAGGTATGACTGTATTTTTCAAAGTTTCTATTCTAATTTAAAAGCAAAGTTGGGAGCTGATGCAGCACAAAAGATGTAGGCTACTAATACTGGGAGCCTAAGTTCAATAGTTCAATAACACATGGAAGAAGGAAAGAACCCACTCCTGAAAGTTGTCCTCTGCATATTCCTGCACACACATGAACAAACATATCAAAAAGTTAAAACAATAAAAATTAAAGAGGAACATAGTACTATTGTCTGTTTCCACTTCATACTACAGGAAATGAGGATAAGCACTGAGGAGCAAAAGGGGAAACAAGTGAAATAAATAAAATGATATCACAGAAACCCAAAGCTTATGTGTCTCATAAATTTGGTATAAGAAGCAGTACGTATGTCATTCCCAAAAGAAGATATTGATATTATAGGAACTGTACAACATGATGTGGAAGAAGAAAACAAGATCTATGTCCTATTTGTGGTACACATCTTGAGATGGGAAAAATTTTTGTGTGTTGTTTAGGTATGCTATATGTTCAGTCACACACATTTATAGTGAGTTTATTATTATTAATGGTATGGTTAATAATGGAATTCCTTTGAACTCCCCTATTTCCAAAGATTGAGATAGCCAATCCATTTAAAACTATATGATGACTGAATGGTTGTAGTTGAGAGAATCTATTAGGAACTACTTTAACATAATGAAAAACTCATTAGCTTAATTTTCTGGCAACAGGTCTTTGGGGCTGTCTGAGCCAGCACTAAGTTGTCATGGTGATGGCAGAAGCTAATGGAGGATGAGGTGAGAATTCTGACCTGCCTCTCTCATGTATCTAACAAGGTTGTTTTTGCCACAAAGTGAAATTTGCACATTGGTTGGAGTTGGCAAGGGCAAGAATAATTTTAATTTCATAGGTTTAGAATCAGAAGTATACCCTGCCCCCTCCCCGCTGGAAAGCTTGATTGCCTTCCAGTGATCACCAATAACTGGGGCTTTCAATTGCTAGAATATTTACTTATGTTTCCTTGGAGAGAATTGTGATGTGGTTAAACCTTTGGAAAATATTCTATTTTTGATGTTTCCTTATGTCATTATTAAAACCACAGGTACTATTTTCTTTTAAGCCTGAATTATACTCAGCATTTTACATGCAAATGATATAAACACAATCATTTTTCTTTCATGTAGATCCTTCCTTCTCATTCTCTAGCAGGATAATATGGGACTATGTCTTAGAATAAGACTTAAATTTGAATTATGTGGGAGTAAACATTTGTACTTCTCTGACCAAAATCTATAATTTGAGATTCATTAGCTTTCAGAATAATATGGAGAAGTGAGATATTAATTGTGCCTTTAGCATGATTCACAAAACCCAGATGCAGCCCTGTGCTGTGAATATGATTTCTATAACTCACTAGGAATGCTTCAAAGAAAGTGATTTTCTCTACAAGATGACTAAAGTAAAGGGGATCAAGAGGGCTAAAGTAAAACCGCAGAGGATTTTCCCTGGAGGACAGACATTAGCGGTTACCTACAGACAATCAGAAAGATGCATCCTAATGCAATCAATCTCAGCCACCCTGTGTTTGACTTAAGCTGCAGGGCGTTGCACAACACTTGTGTATACAAAACATCTATTTTGGGGTGGCATGGGGTGGAAAAGTTATTGCATTTGTGATCTTTGACCTGTATTACCAACCTACTTGAAGGGATTTACTGTAAATATATATTTATATTTTCATCCTGACTTGTATTTTAAATGGATGGGTCTATATTTTTTGGCAGGAAATATTTGCGTGCATATAAAAATGTAGAGAATTCAGATCTGAAGGATGTTCCCAAGCCTTAGTAAATTCAAACCCCCCAACTATGGTCAACTCCAAAAAACTGTCACGTCCTGCTCCTACTCTGCAGCCTTTACAGGATTTTTTGGGTCGCTTTAGGGTCCTTTCACCACGTCCTTGAGTGAAGCTTTAAGTCTTTTCAGGCTGCTCTTGTTAGGTTTGCATTCATCATTCTTTGAGTCTGCATTGTCAGACAGCCCTCATTAGTGTTCTTTCTTTACTTTCTGCTCAACTTGCCTCTTGTCATCTTCAACAATGTTCTCCTTATTTTGAATGGATTTTCTCTTTTATTTTTCACTTAAAAAATCATGTTGATATTTCACTCTTCAAAAATTTGAAGCAAGCACAGGCAGTGATAGCTAAAATGGACAATTAAAAAAAGGCTATTCAAGTCTTACAAAATTTAATTTTGCTTAAAGTTTAACTCTTGGCATCATGGAATTTGCTTGAATTAAAATCCTATGTTTTATGTTTAATTTATTTTCATATATTACACTATCACATCATTTTTTTTGGAAAAGATACCTTTGTATTTCATTAACACAGCCCTCAGCTAAGTTCACAAAATGTGTTTAACCATTCTTTTTGACATAGAAGTAGCAATGGATAATGGATTTGTGTGGCAAGCATGAGGAACTGAGCTCAGCAATTCAGATCCCTAGAACTCAAGAGAAATGAAGCAAGGCAGGCAGTGACTGTGATGTGGGAGTGTCATATCAATCTGTTGATTTCATTGGTTGAGCAATAAACCAACTGCTTGGCCTCATAGCTTAGAACATAGATGGGAGGAGAAAACAGAATAGAATTCTGGGCGGAAGAGGAAGTGAGGTCAGACTCTGCTCTGCTCCCAGACAGACCCAACAGCTCTGCTCTCTGGAGCAGAGACACCAGGATGATCGGAGGCTAGATTCTTCCCGGTAAGCGCACCTTGGGGTGCTTACACACATCATTAGAAATGGGCTAGTCCAGGTGCGAGAATTAGCCTGTAAGGGCTAGAGTTCATGGGCCAAGCAGTTCTTAAATGAACACAGTTTGTGTGTTGTTATTTCGGGCATGAGCTAGCCAAGCGGCCGGGGTGTTGGGGACGCAGCCCCGCCGCTCTTATTTCAACATGACTGCAGTCTACCATCTGGTGAGGCAGAGGGGGAGAACCTCTGTAGGAAGAGGGCTGGCTGGACTGGTTCAAATTGGCAAGCTCCATGTTGAGAAACGCACTATGACTCAATAAATAAAGAGGAAATCAGTGGAAACATTTACAAATGTTCATTGTATATCCTCACAGATATGCGTACCCTCACATTCAACACACACACACATACACAGAAAATTATTTGAAATAAAATTTATCATTGAGTATGGTTGAGATCTCCTGATATAAAAAAAAATAAAAGAAATAATTAACATAAACTGTGAGCATTACTATTGACGACATGTATTCATGTTCACCTTACAAACGGAAAGGCTTTTAAACTTTGGCCCATTATTTTGAAATACGTACAGCATACATTTGTTTTTCAAATTTGGTTTCATCTGTGTCTTAATTTGCTATGAACATGCTATATCAGAAAAATAGGCACTATGTCTTTACTAAATATCAAAATATTGTGTATATATATATGTATATGTTTGGTTACATGTGTCTATATATGTATATATTTGATTATATGTGTCTATATATGTATATATTTGGTTATATAATGAATGCATCCTAAGACTACAGAAGAGGTCAAGAAGTTTTAGAAGACAGGTCACAGTTACAGAAATAGAGTCTGTATCCATAAGAAAATCAACCGGAAGCAGCAGCAGAAACCCTTGGGTTTGAAAAAGAAGATAAATTCAACTGCAAAGGACAGAGCTAGATTGGACCAGGAAACAGGTTCAGGCCCATCAGGGTGAGCAGGTGGATAGGCAAATGGCAGTTCCACCCTAGTAGACAACTGGGAACGGAGCAGACCTGAAGCCCCTATAGAAATACTGGTTTATTTTTTAAGATGATAGACAAAAATTAACATAAATAAGTGTTTTAATAAAAATTATTTGTATGCAGGTTTTATATATTGTACTCTAACATATTTGGTAATCAACTTCTACAACACAAGAATTCATTAATATTTAGCATATTGACACATGAATATTTATAATTTCAACAATAACATTGCACTGCTTAAAACACTATGCACAATTGGATGTCTATTGGGACCTGTTTAGTTTGATTATATTTTAATTTAGAACTTGCTTGCTCTAAATTTCATATTTGTCTTTGTATGATATACTATGTACCTAGAATTACTTAAATGAGAAAGGTGATATTTTAGTTTTTTGAAATATGTTCCAAAACTTCTTTCCAAAGATGTCTAATAGGCACTCCCCCCCAAAATTCAACAGTTTTCATGTCTCATACATATAATTACGTATCTTTTTAGGCTATTAGGGTGTTTAAAATTTGATTGTAGACATTATCATTTCAGCATGTAGTCAATACACAGACATTTCAAATCTATTTTTTGTATTAACTCTGAGACATATCTATATTATTAATAGATTTACAACATCTAAATCTGAACTTATATTCAATATATTTAATACACAAGCAAATTAGATAAAATTGTAATTGAAAACTCATAATTGCCTATCCACATTGTTTGAAATGTGCACAAAAGTTTCTGAATAATGGATCAAGTATCATTTTTTTTAATTTAAATCTGAGTTATTTCAAATTAAATATAATTAAAATTGAATCACTCTAGTTACATGTCAGTGGCTCATCAGTTACATATGGGTGGGGACCATAGGCCTCCACTGCAGAGATACAGAATCCTCAGTCTCAGGAGTTCCCTGTGTAATCCAGGTCACCATGAATTCTGTGATCTCATTTCCTACCATTTTCCTGCTCAATCCCACCTCTGCCATAAGTCTGTCTTTCTGGAACCCAGCAGCTCTCCCGGGCCTTGGCAGCTATTCTATCTGTCTACAAAGCTACTTACTCAAAAAATACTCATGGGTTGTTATTACTACTTTATATTTTTGGTTTATATGTGCCCTTATCATTGATAGTCTGTCTAACACTAGTATTGGTTTCTCACTTCTTACCCTTCTCTGTTTTCGTTTCTTTCAAAATGCTGGGCTTTTTTTCTTTTTCTTCGTCTCACTACTGTCTTCAATAGTGTAATTGCTATGAGGCAGGGTATATGCTGACTGTACTGGCAAACAACAAATTCTCAAATATTTGCTTAGTAGGAAAGGTTACATGTAATTCCTAATTACTATAGGCCCCGTACATGTGTGTATGCATGTCTGGCACTACCTCCTAACATGTCTTTTAAATTACTTTTCACTATGACAATTCATTTTTGGACCAATTTTTTCCAACTCTAATTGTGCCTTAATTAAAAAAAAAACTAATTTTCACACTTGATAGAGTGGGTAAAAGCATTTCATCTTTAACTATGCATGCATGGTATGTGAAGTAGAAATTTAAAAGTCTTGGAAGAAACTATTCAGAATTACGAGTAAACAATGGTATGGTTAAAAATTAAATATTACCAATGAAAATAAATAGTGTAAACAGTGAATTATCTCTCATATCTTCTGTTTTAAAAAATCAGTTTTCCCCAAATCTATCACTGTTACAGAAAGTAGTTACAGCCTTGTGCATGAATGTAGTTCACAACTGTTTCCAGGATGAATATTTGTTTCTGAAGAGAACATAAACTCAGAAAATTGCAGCAATATTATTAAAATAAAAACCAAATCAATAGCTCTATCAGCCATTTTCCATTAAAAACTTGGATCACATTTGTAAACATTTATTATGAACACCGGTTATCTCATATAAGACACATTTTAATTATAATAAAGTACCCATAATTATGGATCAAGTGATCATCATTTGCAGGCAGCTCACCTCTGTTTAAGAATGAGGCAGGTGGATCTCTGTAAGTTCGAGACCAGCCTGGTCTACAGAGCTAGTTCCAGGACAGGCTCTAAAGCCACAGAGAAACCCTGTCTTGAAAAACCAAAGAAAAAAAAAAAAAGAATGTATCCTATAACATTATTTCTGATGTGTTTTATGAAGGTACACAATGCAAAAACATATAAAAGTGAAGTTTTAATGGAAAAACCAATTTCACAAATATTAGCACTCTGTAAAAGCTTGCATGTTCCAATACTTGTTGTGATGTAGGGAAATAAATGCCCCCAGAGATAACTTTCTCATTTGCCCATTTGCTTAACAGCACCTGCTGTGAATCTCTGCTTCTCAACAGGGTAATACCTTCATACAGCTTACCACTGTCTTTGTTATTTCAGGATGGGTTTTCCTAATGCTTTCTAATTAAATCTCTATTTGAAGACTCTCAAGGGAGCCAGGTTGTAAAGCTGCTCATTTGTAGTGAAATTGAGCATATGGAACACGTAATGTTGGGCTAGCATTCCTGGGAGAGCTCACTATTGAATTTAAGTTAGCTACACCCTGTTCTACCAAAGCCCACCGACAACCAGATTAAGTAGAAAACAAGGACTGCAGAGGCAACCGTGAGCTTGCTCTGTGGATCTTGGTGCCATCCAGTCAATTTTCTTTGCACTCTTCCCACATTTCTGTGTGTGGCAGACTCCTGGCAGCCTTTCCATCGAGACTTGTGGAAATTCCTATCTCTTCTGGAAAACTTCAACAACTTTTATGGGCAGTTGTTTCTTAGTCCAGTGTACCACAGCCTCTTGCCCATAGGCAAATTTGTAGTACTTTGGCTACAGATAAGAGACCACTTATGTGCAAAAGTTGCATTCCATAAACCTTTTCTCTCTGTTTTCTCATTCAGTCATCAGATTCTTTGCATTTTGTTCTCATTGTATGTAGGAGGCAGATTAAAGTTTCCTGAAATGACTAAGTCATAATTTTTACCATTGACCTGGACAGAATCTGCAACACTTTGCACTTCATGCTCGTCATAAGTAATTGATGATGATAGAAGCCATACCTCCTTTTAAAGTGTTGTGTAATAGATGTATCAATTGACATTGGACTCTGCAGCTCTGCAATTTGATTGCTTGTGTTTTGTTGTAATGGTCACCATCTATTGCAAAGAGGAATTTCCTTGATGGAGAATCATAACTCTGCTTATTTGCAGGTATAAGAACAAATATTTAGAATGCAGTTAGAGATTATGCTCTTTTGTTAAAGTGGTGGTTACATGTATATGTTCTCCTCCAATATCATAACTTCATTAGTCTTGAGTAGTTGGCTAGGTTTCCAGCAATGGTCAGCCATGGAATTAAAGAAAAACAGGCCATGAATTTGAAAGAAAGCAAGAAGAGTGCTTGGAGTGAGGAAGGGGAGGGCATGGGTGGAAAAGAGACCAAAAGGGGGTTTGGAGAGAGGAAAGAGAAGGTGAAATCATGTAATTATAATATAACCTCAAAAAAATAAAAAAAAGGAAAAATAACAAAATCTGTGATATTTGTTAAATGAATTTTTAAAAGAAGTAAACAAAGTTTTAAAAGATGCTTTATATTTCTTTTACATGAAGAGTGGTTAGTGGTTTCTAGGTAAGAAATGCCTATTGAAGTCAAATTATTCCAAAGAAAATAGAAAGTGGCCTAAGTAGGCCTTTTGAGCTTGATCTTAATTAGCACATTTTCTCCTATCTTCAAGAACTTTCATTCAGACACATTTCACAGCACATTATAAGCTATAATTAATGAATTAACCTGAATGTGGGAGCTATCAGGTCCAGAACTGTAAGTATCCCCACTCTCCCTCTCATTTGGTCATTTAATTATTGCACAATTTCTTGCACCAGAAAATATCTGTGGCTATTAGGATCTAAAGACAAACAAACAAGAATAAGACTCATGGAGACCTATCATTATTGTTTACTAAGTGGGAATGGCATGAGACTACTTTCTAAGTATGTTATTTGTGCACAGAGATTATTGCTGTTCCTTTATTAGTCAGAGAAGCTTCTGTTTGTTGTGAACTTCAGTTGATACAGGGACTCATAAGTAGTCAAAGTGCTGAAAACCACAAATGAAATTTCTGTATTGTCCCTTCAAGATTGAAAGAACATTGAGGAAGAAGAGGCAGGTGTATGTAGTGTGTGTATGTAGTGTGTGTGTGTGTGTGTGTGTGTGTGTGTGTGTGTGTGTGCATGTGCTGTGAAATGGTGTCATTCATACATGGCATGGCTGTTGAACTCATGAACCCACAGCAAGCAAGGCTACCTCTCTAAATTCTGTACATACTGTACCTGATCATCATAGGCTGGGTAGGAGCTGATGACCCCACCTACTTAAGGTAATTGTTAACTGATGGGTAAAGTAGATAAAACAAAAAAAGTCCCATAGAATAAAGTGCCACTGACTATATACATACACAAGCATATTTTATACATGAGCAAGAAAAAGATAGATTTTAGATCTCAGAGAATATGAACATTAAGAAAGTAAGCAAACACATTGCCACATAATATTGCTTACATGAATCTGCAGTACTTGACAGCCAAGCCAATACAGACAAGTGGTTTGTTACTTGAAAAGAACTTTGATTAAAAATTGCGATTTTTATGTTTATCTGTGTGCTCTACTTGTTTGATCGAGTTTGGGCAAAGTGTTTGGTAAGTGAGATTAGGAAAGAAATCCTCCCCCTTGGTCTATGCATCTGATCATCGTTCACATCTGAGCAGGAGCTTCATCTTTTGCCATCACTGGGTGATTACTCATACCTTCCTCAGCAACAGTCCACTAGCCTGGAATGTTTTATTCTACCCTAAAATGCCCCTTCCACGAAATTTCTTCCCAGTACTTTTCAACTCACACAATCATCACTGTCCCTTGCCTGAAAATTTGTACATCCCCATGCCGTTTCCGGAGCTGGATCTGTTCTTTTCTGTCTGATTTGGTTGTAATGATTTCTTGTTGTACAGTAACAAGTAGTATCAAGTCATCCTCTCCCAACAACATTCTCTTATGTTTATGTATACATCATTGGTGATGGAGATCAAAACCAGGACCTTAGAACTGCGAGGTCGGCTTTCTACCACTGTACTGAGTGCCTGCTATGCTCTTCATTTGCAATGTTTGCAGAGTTTAACTACTGATTAATTTGTAATTTGCATTTTGTGTAATTGATATTTTAAAAATAATTTTGGTAGATATTTTTTGTATTTCTGAGGGAAAAACTAAGAAATTTTCCTTTCTTTTATTAAGTTCATTTAGTAAATAATCACCTCAAATGTATATAGGTTATTGTGGAAAAAACTAGGAGAATTTGTAGTTGTATCTTTTAATATGAAATTTTTGCTAATTTTAAAAATTGTGTTTTCTTTAGAAAGCAGTGGTTATACAATTACATAGCAAACACTTTGTTAATATCTGTAACATGGAGCTCCATGTTTTACTTTTCCAGTCTGATACCTGTCCTAGATCATGTGGAAAGCCTAACCTGCTTGAAGAATTTGAGGTTTATTTAAAAAAAAAAAAGATATCCAAATTTCTGTTTGAAACCCAAGATTAAGAAAGAAAATATCACACCCCTTTATGATAAAAGTCTTGGAGAGACTAGGGATACAAGGGTCATACCTAAATATAATAAAAGCTATATATAGCAAGCCGACAGCTAACATCAAATTAAACGGAGAGAAACTCAAAGCCATCCCACTAAACTCAGGAACACGACAAGGCTGCCCACTCTCGCCATACCTCTTCAATATAGTGCTTGAAGTTCTAGCAATAGCAATAAGACAACATAAGGGGTTCAAGGGGATTTGAATTGGAAAGGAAGAAGTTAAACTTTCGTTATTTGCAGATGATATGATAGTGTACATAAGTGACCCTCAAAACTCCACCAAGGAACTTTTACAGCTGATAAATACCTTTAGTAATGTGGCAGGATACAAGATCAACTCCAAAAAATCAGTCGCCCTCTTATACACAAAGGATATGGAAGCAGAGAG
>NW_026067921.1:12125051-12129168 GCF_014885135.2 Alexandromys fortis
GACTGCACCCACCCACTGAGACAGTGGGGGCTGATCTATTGGGAGCTCACCAAGGCCAGCTGGACTGTGACTGAAAAAGCATGGGATAAAACCGGACTCTCTGATCATGGCGAACAATGAGGACTGATGAGAAGTCAAGGTCAATGGCAAGGGGTTCTGATCCTACTTCATGTTCCGGCTTGGTGGGAGCCTAGCCAGTTTGGATGTTCACCTTCCTAGACATGGACGGAGGGGGGAGGACCTTGGACTTTCCACAGGGCAGGGAACCATGAATGCTCTTTGGATTAGAGAGGGAGGGGGAGAGGAGTGGGGGGAGGGGGAGAAGGGTGGGGGGAGGGGGAGGGAAATGGGAGGCTGGGAGGACGCGGAAACTTTTTTTTTCTTATTCTCAATAAAAAAATAAAAAAAGAAAGAAAATATCAAACATCAATTAACTTTAAGGCAAGTGCCTACAAAGGTAATTTTTAATTGTAAATGATGTTCTATGGACAAAAGCCATCTACTAAGCATATAGCAAAGATAATTTATCTTATCCCATGTTCTTTCTAGTAATTCAGATTCGTGGTTGTATATGCACCAATGAGAAATCTCGTTAGTTGCTATATTGGTTTGAATGAAAATGGCCCTCCCCTAAAAGGCTCACACGGAGTGAGATTATTTGAAATGATTAGGATATGGGACTTTGCTGGTTCAGGTGTGGCATGGAGGAAGTGTGTCTCTCAAGTGGACTTTGGGGTTTCAGAAGCTTAAGCCAGGCCCAATAGTTCATTCTTCCTTTTGCTCCCTGCACCATGTCTGTCTGTGTGCCACCATATTTCTTGCCATGTTGATAATTGACTGCACCTATAGACCTGTAATCCAACCCTAATTAAATGCTTTCGGTGTTAGAGTTGCCTTCTCTTCACAGCAATGGCAATCCCAACCAAGACAGTTGCTGTTCTGGTAAGCGGAAAATACTCACATTCTGGGCTCCTGCGTACTCTCGTGTGAATGTTCTAAATAGTGTGATGTGGAGCAAACTTCTTTCAGCAGTTGGTGGAGAGACTCTGTCTCCCACAGAGGCTCTAATGAAATTCAGCAGAACTGCAGAAAATGAAGCTGGGCAGCTGCCAGAACACTTGTGGACCCGCAGTGAGTCAAGGAAGAGGTTTTGATTACCGCAAAGGGAGCAGGGACATAGGTGGCCCCTCAGTTCTCTTAAATGATCAATTTTGAGCATGACGAGATCAATTCCTTTGGAAAAAGAGACTACCATAAACAACAACATACTGTGAGGTGGTTTGTAGAAAAGTTTTATATGAAAAGGTAACAATATGATTTCATAGATAGTAAACAATTCAAAAACCTTTAAAACTAGCTCCTAAACTAATGAAGGTGAGTCATTCATAACACTGGAACAAAAAGTTAACACCAAAGAACTACAAACATAAAAGTACAATGGGAGCATCATTTTGAAATGCACAAAATAGGAACAAATTTGGAAAAAGTGAAATAATGGAATGAGAGGGAGAAAACCAGAGCAAAGTACCAAGAAGAACTGATTGACAGATGGTGGACAGAATCTCTCCCAGCAGCTATGCTAGCAGTAGCTCCGTGTCACTCTTAGGTTCTTATCTTGGAGGTTAGCGCACACACGTTTCAGTCAGTTTGGAAACTAGAAAAAGTAGGTAAAATCTTACTGTGGTTTGGTGTTGAGGTGGGCGTCTTTGCAATGTAGAGGCACACATCTTTCACTGAATTCTTAAAGGGCTTTGAAACCAAGAAGGTTCAGATCTACGGTTCACTATAAATTCAAGACGAAAAGATTATGAGCTAAGAATTTTATATTCTTGAGGATTGCTTTCATGTGAGATGGAAATAGAAGAACATTCTGAACATAAAGCATTTCAGGAATGTACACCTTCTGTGACCTTGGAAAAACTTCCTTCAGCCCCCAAAAGTTTGAAAAGTTTAGAAAAGTGTGAGACAAAAGGTAGATAGAGGTTACTGATTAATTTGAGTTATATATTTAACAAATTTGTTATTTAAAGGAGCTCATTAGAAATTAAAAATATATGAATTCTAACTTTGAGGTAAATTAAAACAGAAAAAAACAAAGGAAACAACAATTACATTAGATGAGAGAATTAAAAAGCATCATTGTGAACCCATCTAGCCATCTCTGCACAAATATAAAGTTTTTTTCATTTCCAAAGTTTATTAGAAATTACCTTACATAAAGAATCATACTCAATATCCAGTGCCACATAAGTGATATTTCCTTCATGTTGTTGATCAGGTGAGATCCAGAGCCACACAAAACAATATGGGCCATTGTTATCCCTTTCCAGATCTTACTGAAATACCATACTGCTGAAAGCCCCACACGCTTTGGTCACAGGACATGGAAAATCAAGTTGCTACTGAAGTGTCAGCTTCCTTCACACAAGGGAGTTTTCATGGTACAGACAGGAACTATACAGCGGGAGGAGAGTCAGCAGTATCTTTACTGAGCTGTAAACTCTTTAATCTATGATAATTATTATCCTGGAAAGGTGGTCACATTCATGCAATGGTACCATGAATACATGGGGTAACAAATGGCTTTCTGATTGAATTAAAAGCCAGTTCCACAGGCAGGAATTAATAATGTAAACCTGGTAAAAAAAAAAAACCAAACAAACAAACAATCATGATTGATGAGATCATATAGCCTAGAGGATAACCTACTACTCTTATAAAATGATTATAGCATAGGATGTCATTTTAAACAATTATATCTGTGTTCAATGATTAGTGAAGCATCAAATATCTGTTCTAGTTGGACTTGAGGGTTATAAAGAAAACATTAAATGAAAGGGGGTGTAGGTTAATGTAGTAGGGAAACACAGAAGAAACTTTGAGATAAGGGTTGATATAATCAAAATGGATCTCATACGTGTGTGAAATCTCAAATACTACCTTAAGATCTTCAATCACACTTTATAAAACACATTTGAATAAATCAGAGGTTTAATATTAAAGACACATAAAGATTTCTTCTAAATAAATAAACCAAATGCATATGTAATGATCACATGTATGAGTAAAAGGATATCTTTTAAACAGCAAACACTGGGGCTGGGGAGGTTTCCAGTGGATAAAATCCTTATTCCACAAATATAAAGACTGATGATTGAATCCCTAGAACATACAGAAGAGCAGGGCAGTGTAGAGGTTTTATGCAATCCAGGAAGGCAGAGAGAAAGGATGACTGGTGGCAGGTGTGGTGGTTTAAATAAGAACAACCCCCATAGTTTCAAGTGCTTGAATGCTTGACACACAGTGAGTAGCAATGTTAGGAAGCTTGGCCTGGTCAGAGGAAGTGTGCCACTGTTGAGGTGAGCTTTGAGGTCTCTTATATGAAAGCTACACCCAGTGTGGCTCACAGTCTGTTGCTGCATGTGATTTAAGATAGAGAACTCTCAGTTACTTCTCCAGCACCATGTCTGCCTGCATGCTGCCATGTTTCCTGCCATGAAGATAAAGAAACTAAATCTATGAAACTGTAAGTCAGTCCCAATAAATGTTTTCCTTTATAAGAGTTGTCGTGGTCATGGAGTTTCATCACAGGGATAGAAACCCTAACAAGACACTAACCAGAATCTGCAAGTTTTAGGTTTAACAACAGACCTAGCCTCAAATCAAGTGGAGTGTGATATAGAAGGCATCCCATGAACATGGATATCTCATATAAATGACTCTGAATAGAAACTTACCCAGTTTTCTTTACATCTGTTCATTCTTTTATTACTAATAGACTCCAGTTTTCTCTGTCGCTGGGCATATTATATTATGATCAGTGGAAACAGAAATGACACGGTACAGTTGCTCCTCTTTTCTTCCTACTCCTTGATGATACACAGATGACTTGGCTGGAGGTAGATTGGCCTTTTGGGATCAAGGAGTGGAAGTCAAATATTGCAGCTGGTAGAGAAAGGAAATGTGCGACCAATCAAAACCAACAACAATAGAGAAAAACAGAAGCAATTTAGATATGTAATAATTGATTTATGGAGTCATCATTTTCCTTCCTTCCTTCCTTCCTTCCTTCCTTCCTTCCTTCCTTCCTTCCTTCCTTCCTTCCTTCCTTCCTTCC
>NW_026067921.1:12129178-12157324 GCF_014885135.2 Alexandromys fortis
CTCTCTCTCTCTCTCTCTCTCTCTCTCTCTCTCTCTCTCTCTCTCTCTTTCTTTCTTTCTTGCAATATAAGAAACATATATAGCTTCCACAGTCTTTGTTAAGATGTTATTTTGTGATCTTTCAAGCACAGCAATGATTGTGTATCTATCTGAATGTCATTGTATTTGTCTTCCTCTTGTTTTTTAAGTCAAACAAATGAATTTGACTCCATAAATTTTTACTAGAATCAGAACATGAGAAAAAAATCTTTATATACTGGAAGGCTTTTATGCTTTTAAACACTGAAAATATACATTAATAATAATATAATTAGTATAATGATACCACAAATTTTAAAAACAAGGTAATTCCCTTTATTTCTTTCACAGCATTCTAGTTTGTCTTTGTCTTTTACCCACCATGGTTCCCATCTAGAAGGAATTAACTATATTGATTTATGTTTCAATATTTCCATGTTAATGCATATGCTACAAAGGTTGATAAAAGTATTTTCTAGAATTTTTAAATTTCAAAAATATTGCAACTTGCTGTGTGTAGCTTGGCAATTACTTTGTCTCTAATTAACACTTTTCTACGCTAATGAATAGTGGTATTTTCTTCCCTGGTTTTTTCATTTTTATAGTGGTAGAAATGTTTGGAGGCTGTTATAGTTGACCTACTTGTAAATTTTACATTTGATGGCCCTTTATTTTGTTTCTACCATTTTCATCTGAAAATAAATGTTGTCATGGCTAGGTCTGCATGTCTTTTTGTGGGATCATGGCAGTATCAATAGTGTATAGCTGGTAATATAAATTTTATATTAGTGTATGTGTGTATATGTTTATGTGTACTAGTCTTCTCAGTAATGACACTGACAATTTATCCCTTAGCTTATCCTAATGTTTACGTTAGGGACAAGTCTCTAGTCTCCTTTGATCCTACACAGCACTCAGAAGCTGCCCCTGTCTTTATGTATCAGTTTAGAAGGGACACAGTAGTAGAGCAAGTGGTAGTTAAGGGTTCAACTAGAGCATGAATAAGCAAGAACAGACTCTTAAAAAGTAGTGGTCAAGAGGAACAACAAAAGCATCAGTCTACACAGATGTGGGGTTAGACTTCTCTACAGACCCCTCCTCTGTGAATATTCCAAAGTGTGCACCTCCATAAAACATGCAAACTTTTCTCCAAGTCCGTTTTCTCCAGAATTCAGTCTGTTATAAGTATATAAGTATAATATTCAAAAATATCTACAGTGGCTTTTGCACTCCTAAAGTTGAAAGGTTTACTAGGGAAAAGGGCAATGGCACTCTATACACGCTTCTTTGGAGTGGATGCTGCTTTACTGTGACCTAGTTATCATGAGAGACTATCACCCACTGTCCTCCACATCTGTTCGGTGGTGCTGAGCTGGCACATTTGATGTTGACCACTGCTCTTTTCTTTTTATCTTGACCAGCAGTCTGCTATTGCCATTACCTTTCATCCTGTTTAAAGACTTTAGGCTGGGTCTGGTTGCTTATGCTGTATCATTGATGGCCGGTTGATCAGTCTCTTATAGAGGTAAGTGCATACCTAAAACCTAGCACTACCAAGTTTTTAGATTAGAAATCTATTAAAAGTGAAATATTTTTAGTTTGACTCAGATTTGTTTTTATTAAGAGAGTGGCTAAGTTTTTGATGTGTTGCGATACCACTTAGGATTTCTCATCTGCGACTAACATTGAAGTTTCTGCGTAATTATGTATTCAATTATTTCTTATTTTGTTAATTATTTGACAACTGAGACTGCATATATACCTGAAGCTGTGATTCAAGGACACAGGTGTCTAGAGAGTTGAATGTATATCACTGCCTTATAAACAAATGCTCATTTTGAGGATATTTATTTACCTAAAATGAAGTCTCATCTACCAAATAATTAACAAAAGAATAAGTAACTTAATACATGATCCATCAATATATTATCTTTATATGCATATGTTATCTTTATGTCCTATTTTGTAAATTTTACCTCATCTTTCCCTCCCATCTTTTCTTCCCAAGTTTTTATTTATGTTTATTACTGTAAAATTGGCAGATAGTCTTCTGAATGATCTGCAAACACTTTTCCCTTTCAAAATAAGTACATACATTTGCTTTGCCTTGCTTCCTGAATTTCAGTCAATGAATGGTTTTTTAAATTTTAAATTTTAAATGTATGTGTATAGTTAAAATTACAGTATTTTTGAATTTGGGTTTATTTAATATTAAAAGATCTTTACCAATATAATTTTACACTTCTGTAGTTTGTTATTTTTTATATGTATTCGTACCAATGTGAAGTCAACTTTTCAGAAACACTTAAGAAACCAAACTTTTATTGGAGGTGTATATTAATTAAAACTGAATTTGCATTAAATAACGAGTAAACTAAAAACAAAAAATGTAAGACTCCAGAAATTTGAGACTCTGATAATACTACGGGAATACATAAATTCACCATTACAGACTCAAAAGTTTATATTTCTCCATAACTATATGCCAAGAGCTTAGCTCCTAATGCATCTATATTTGTAAATAGAAGTGATGATGTGACTGAATAAAGTTGTTAGTATGGAGCTTTGGTTGCATGTAATGAATACCCTCATAAGGAACAGCATCAGCAAGGTTGTTCTTTGTCTCTCTACAGCAATGTAGGGAGAAGGAAAAAATATATCCACCAGAAACCAAACATGGTTAGCTTTGTGATCAAACCTTTAGGACTGTGAGACGCAACTAAAGTCTATTGTTTAAGCTAATTCTAGTATGACACTGAGCATTTAAGCCAGTTGTATGGTGGTCTTGAAGATAACACTTCTGCTGGAGTTACATATACACCAGAGGTGTCCACTCTTCCAGCTCCCTTCTTTTGCCACCCAACTTGACTCTAAGGCATAGACTTAAAAAACTATTGATACTTAGGGCCCAGGGATCCCTTATTAAAGCACCTTTATGAAGTGTTCAGAGTACACTATGATAAAGATAATATTTCTGTTCCTTTTCTTTGGATAACCCATGACTGAAGTTAATTTTCACTAAATTGGGCAGTCATTTCTAAACCATCATCTTGACTATTATGTAACTCCTGGCCACTCATTTATAGAGATCTCATAGTGCCTCTTCCTAGTCTACTGAAATCAGATGTTCTTAAAGTTTTTTTCTGACTCTGCTTTCTCACAGAGATGCATTTGAATATCTAGGACCTATATTCCTTTCCCTTGTCAGTTCTTCATTGCATGTTATTAGGTAAAGAGTAAGAAAGAAAGGAAGTATGGCAGAGATAATAGAGAAAGAGGGAGGGAAAAAGGAAGGGGGTTGATGACAATGATGATGAGAGACAGAGACAGACAGACACAGAGAGAGACAGAGACAGAGAAAGAGAACAAGAGAACAATTTGGCTGCTGTTTCTTTTGAAGTTGGGCTTGGTGAGTCATCCAAAGAAGCTAATCAACATTGTAAACCCTTAGCTCTTAGAACACAAAACCTTAGTCATCTAGTTGTGAAAAAACAGAAAGTCAGTTCTCCTGGATAGAAGTGAACATTGTTTTGTTCCTACTCTTTTTCCCATCTTTAAATAATAGGCTAAATAGCTACTCTTTTAAAATGATAAAAGAAAGGTGGGCACCCAAACAGCCTAATTTCCACAGGGCAGGGAACCCTGACTGCTCTTTGGGCTGGAGAGGGGGAGGGAAATGGGAGGCGAAGGCGGGGAGGAGGCAGAAATTTTTAATAATAATAATAATAATAAAGTAAGAACAATGAACTAACTAATTAATACAAAACATTTCTCCTCAGCAAATTCATTTCATTTTCCACCAAGGACTGAGCCATTGCTGCATTAGGGGAAAAGTAAAATAGTTTCCATATTTGATTTGTCTTTTTACCAGACTTATTAGGTTTCTCCTTGCTTTTACATGAAGGCTTGAAATTAAATCTCTAGTCATTTCATTAAAATAAAAATGTAATTGAGAAAAAAAAAAGGTTCCTGACATTTTGCACTTGTTGCATTACTTTTCTCTGAAATTTGGCTAAATTTTGGCTATAGTGAGCTCAATTTTAAGGAATGATGGTCTCACAAGGGAATTATTATTATCGTTATTTGTTATTGTTGTTGTTGATTTCAGAAATTGAATTAAAAATCCCTTATGGAAAAGGTCTAAAAAAATGATAAAAGAATGTCAGTTACCCCAAAGCTCTAAATCCTTACATATTTAAATTTGTTTTAATTTCTCTATGAGCCACCCTGAATATAAGTTGTTAATTAACTATGTATTCTAAAATAAGAACAGGCAATTAGTAAAAGTTTGTTTAATAAACGACCAATACTTCCATTCCTCGGGTTCTTAAGTTTTCTCTGAGAGAAACTACCCGATGATCCCTTCTCTTTTGCTATATAATAATACCTACTCTTCCTATTGGAATTAGTAGGATATCTTTGGAGAGTTCAAATACAATGCCTTGTGACCGATCTACTTTGAAGTCTCCAGGGCACCAAAGCCTAGCCTGAACCATGTGACTCAAGCCACCAATGTAACATCTGGTAGCAGAGTTCCAGGAAGAGAGTATCATCTAGCCAAGAGCAGTATAAAAATCCTTCCTAAAAACACAGCACTTCAGCATAAGCACTATTTCGAGCGAAAGCACTCAAAGACACTCTAAAGAGTTTTATCAAAGAAGGAGCGGTATTTCCTCCTGTAAGATGGCTTTCACATTCTCAAGAAAAATATTTTCACCATCAAAGGTGAGAATCAAGACAATCTTGCTATCCTCATTTCTGTCTTTTGTCAGCTCCTCTGCATAATGTATTTTCTTATGACTGATTTGCTGGCTTGTTTGTGTCAACTTGACACCGGTGAGAGCCAGTTAAGAGATGGGAACCTCAACTGAGAAAATCCTCCATAGGATCTGGCTGCCAGGAAGCTTGTGGGACAAATTCTTCTTTTTAAAAACAAAGTTTTAAATTATTTAAAACAATTTTAAAATTAAAATACATATGAATCATATCCTTCCCTTCACCTAAGTTCCTCTCCTTCATCCTGCCCACCCAATTTAAAGTGTTTTTCACAAAAAATAAACAGAAACCCAATACAAGACCCCCCCCAAAACTAACAAAATAAAACAACACTTAAAATAATCAAAACAAATCACCAAATTGTAGCCAAATAAAATCATATACACACAAAAAAAGAGTTCATTATTTGTTGGTCAGATGCTCCTGAGCATGAGATTTGTCCTGGAGTGATTTGCATACCCAGTATCACTATATTAGAGGAAGATTGATAGTCCCACTCCCAGGAGACACCAATGACCGTTCTGTTGTCAAATTTTATCTTAGTGGCTGGGTTTTCATTCATTCATTCATTTAAAAGTATAACAAAATAGAATATAAGATAAAACAAAAACTGTCATATTAAAGTTGGGCAGAAAAAAAAAAACAGAAGGAAAACAATCACAGAAAAGACACAGAAATCAGATACCCACCCAGGATTCCCATAAAAACAATAAACTGGAAGCCACAATATAAACACAGAGAACCTGGTGTGGACCAGTGCGGCACTATGCATTCTGCTTCAGTCTTTGTGAGTTCATATGAATTTAAAAGATGTCGTATAATTGATGTCCTCTATCCACGCTGACTCTTACACCCTTTTTGCCTCCTTTTCTTCAAGAGTTCCCTGAGTTCTGAGGAGAGGGATTTGATGCAGTTATACCATTTAGGGCTCTCTTCCTCTCACTTCCTGCATGTCTAACTGTGGATCTCTTTATATATTCCTATCTGCTGCAGGAGGAAATTTCTCTGATGATGGCTGAACAAGGAACTGATCTATGAGAACAGTAGAATATCATTAAGAATGAGTTCATCACTACATTTTTTT
Organism: Alexandromys fortis; assembly: GCF_014885135.2. Lineage (NCBI taxonomy): Eukaryota > Metazoa > Chordata > Mammalia > Rodentia > Cricetidae > Alexandromys > Alexandromys fortis. The sequence continues at coordinate 12,135,057 of NW_026067921.1, forward strand.
TTCTCATTTCTAAGACCAGCATTATTTGGCTTTACCCTACATCCCTGAGATACCAAATTTCTTGTTTCTTGGACACCCAAGCAGTGGCAGGTATGTGTTCTATATCACAGAATGAGCTGTGAGTCAAATCACTTATTGATTGGTTACTCTCACAAACTTTGTGCCACCATTGCCCTAAAATATTTTGCAGGAAAGATTGTAGGTCAAAGGTTTTTTGTTTGTTTACATTTCTCTTTTTATGACCCATAGAGTATCTCTCCATACTAAAGAGACTAGAACATATCAGTGAAGGTTCTATTTAGGCAAAGAATCAACATCTCCACGTTCAGTGAGATTTAGTTATAGGACTTTGCTGTAAGTTTGCGGAGAGCAACATTTAGTATTGTCAACAGCCTGAATTGTTTGGGGGTTTCTATGGGAGCCCCTTTGACCAACAAATCAATTAGACAACTCAATTCTTGTACTGAAAGCTTCATTTGGTGACAAGAGATGTAAATCTGGTATACTGTTTCTCTAATTATTTGGCAATTTCATTTAGATATCATTCATATCTCTATGTATTTTAAGAAGAATTTAGTATATTAGATTTTCATAACTACCCCTCAAATTTTACCTCTCTTTACCATATTCCCACTTAATACTTATATTCCCTGTCATTAATGACCCCTCTCTTCCAGTCAGCATCCTATCCATCCATAATTATCCCTTCTATTTCCCTTTCCTCAGTTTCTGTTTCCCTATAGAATGAGATCTATATGTTTCCTCTAGAAACATATAGGTTACTCTACACCTAACCTTTGTGATTCTATGGAGGTTGCTTAGTTATCATTTACTGAACAGCTTATATCTACCTATAAGTCAATATTTACCATACTTTTCTTGGTGGGTCTATGATACCTCAAAGATGTTTTTATCTATTTTCATCCATTTGCCTGCAAACTTGATGATATACTTTTCTTTTAATGGCATAGTGTAAATGTACCACATATTCTTTTCTTTTCTGTCTTGATTTTTTTGAGCTCTACATTTTCTCTGCTCCCCTCCCTGCCTCTCTCCCCCTCTTCAACCCTTTGCCATGGTCCCCATGTTCCCAATTTGCTCAGGAGACCTTGTCTTCTTTACTTCCCATGTAGATTAGATCTATGTATGTCTCTCAGGTTCCTCATTGTTGTCTAGGTTCTCTGAGATTGTGATTTGTAGGCTGGTTTTCTTTGCTTTATGTTTAAAAATCATGTATGAGTGAGTACATATGATAAATGTCATTCTGGGTCTGGGTTACCTTCACTCAATATGATGCTTTATAGTTCCATTCATTTGCCTGCAAATTTTAAGATTTTTTTTTTCTGCTGTGTAGTACTGCATTGTGTAAATGTACCATATTTCCCTTATCTATTCTTCAATCGAGGGACATTTAGGTTGTTTCCAGGTTCTGACTGAGACAAACAATGCTGCTATGAACATAGTTGAACACAAGTTCTTGTGGCATGATTGAACATCCTTTGGATACTTACCCAAAAATAGTATTACTGTGAATTGAGGAAGGTTGTTTCCTAGTTTCTGAAAAATTGCCATGCTGATATCCAAAGGGGCTGTACTAATTTGCACTCTCACCAGCAATGCAGGAGCATTCTCTTTACCCCACATCCTTTCCAGTATAAGTGGTCATCGGTATTTTTGATCTTGGCCATTCTTACAGGTGTAAGATGGAATCTCAGAGTTGTTTTGATTTTCATTTGTCTGATGACTAAAGATGTTAAGCATTTCCTTAGTGTCTTTCAGTCATTTTAGAGTTTTCTGTTTAGGTCTGTACCCCATTTTTTTCCTACAGGATTATTTGTTCTTTTAATGACCAATTTCTTGAGTTTTTATATATTTTGGAAATCAGACCTCTGTCTGATGTGGGGTTGGTGAAACTCTTTTTCCCCTTCTGTAGGCTGTCGTTTTGTCTTGTTGACCATGTCCTTTGCTTTACATAAGCTTTCAATTTTCTGGAGGTCCCATTTATTAATTGTTTCCCTCAGTGTCTGTGCTACTGGGGTTATATTTAGGAAGTGGTCTCCTGTGCCAGCACATTCAAATATACTTCCTATTTTCTGTTCTATAAAGTTCAGTGTGTCTGGCTTTATGTTGAGGTCTTTGATCCATCTGGACTTGAATTTTGTGCATGGTGATAGATATGAGTCTATTTTCATTCTTGTACGTGTTGATATCCAGTTATGCCAGCACCATTTGTTGAATATGCTTTCTTTTTCCATTTGATATATTTGGCTTCTTTGTCAAAACTTATGTGTCTGAAGGTGTGTGGATTAATACCCGCGTCTTTGATTTGGTTCTGTTGGTCCTCCTTTCTGCTTTTATGCCACTACCAGGCTGTTTTCTGCACTGGGGCTGTATAGTAGAGTTTTAAGCCAGGGATTGTGATGCCTCCATAATTTCTTTTATTGTACAGGATTGTTTTGGCTATCCTGGGTTTTTTGCTTTTCTATATGAAGTTGAATACCGTTATACAAGGTCTGTGAAGAATTTTGCTGTGATTTTGATGGGCATAGCATTGAATTTGTAGATTGCTTTTGGTAAGATTGCCATTTTTACTATGTTAATTCTACCTACCTAAGAGCATGGGAGATCTTTCTTCTTTCTGGTGTCTTCTCTTCTTCAATTTCCCTTTTCAACAATTTAAAGATCTTGCCATACAGGTTTTCCATTTGTTTTGTTAGAGTTACTCTGAAACATTTTATGCTATTTGTGGCTATTGTGAAGGGCAATGTTTCTCTGATTTCTTTCTTGGCCCATTTATCATCTGCACCACCTATTGCTTATCCATTCTTCTGTTGAGGAACATTTAACTTGTTTTTGATTTCTTACTAATATGAATAAATCAGCAATGGATGTGGTTGAGCAAGTGTGATTGTGGTGTAATAAAGTCTCTACACCGAATGTGGTGTAGGTGGATCTTGAGTTCGATCAATTCCTTTCTTCGTGAGGAACGGACACACTGATAACCATAGTGTTCATATGAATTTTCATTTCCACCAGAGCTAGTTCCAGGACAGGAACCAAAAGCTACGGAGAAACCCTGTCTCGAAAAATAAAAAAAAAAGAAAAGAAAAGAAAAATCATTTCTACCAGCAATGAATGAATGTTCGTCTTATTCCACATCTTCACCAGCATGAGCTGTCACATGTTTTGCTGATCTTTGCCATGCTGATAGGTATAACATGAAATCTAAAATTAGGTTTGATTGTCACTTCCATGATGGCTTAAGGATGTTGAACATTTCTTTAAGCATTCCTCAACAATTTTAGTGTCCTTCATTGAGAATTCTGTGTTTAGATATGGACCTCATTTTAATTGGATTATTTGTTTTCTTGATAAGCAATTTTTTGGGGTTATGTTTGGTTTTGTTTGGTTGATTGGTTTAGATTTTTATTTTCTTAGGAAAAAAAAACACTTAAATAACAATTTGCCCTGCCCGTGTAGTCCCACTGCTACTTCAGGGAAAGGAGAATGAGCTCCTTCATTCACATTTAGGCATAAACAACTGTGAAACCCTAACGAGGTTTCAACCTTATCCCTATAGGCTTGCCCTGGAGATCAGCCCTTGGCACTATCTATGAACAGGGCACTGGGCGGATGGGACCTTAGCGTGTTCCCATTGACATAGTGTTTTTAACTACCCAAGAAACTTTTTCAAAGTGCAATTTCTTGGCTTTAAATAAATCTGTAGTTTTTCCTTGGATAACCTTATATGTTTCTGTATATATGCATGGGTAAGTCTCACTCCAAAATACTAATTACTACCCCTGAAACTTTTCTGTCTTCATCTATTATCTCCAACAACAACACTTTTCCCATCCAAAGGCAAGCCCCTTAACCTTTCTGAGACTCATACTATGTAGAAAATATTGTCTGTCTTCCTAAATGTTGTAGAACCTGAATGTTATAATGTATCTAAACTACATAGCCTGGGTAGTCAATGAATAAAATTTCAGTGTCAGTGTGTTTTCAAATAGCAGATGAAAACTATACCTATTCATGACAATAATGAACAGAAATAAACATCCTAATGAAAACTCTAAGGTTTTATTTTTAAAACAATCTTATTTTACATATCAATCCCAATTCCCTCTTCCTCTCCTCCTCCCTCTCCTCCACCTTCTACCCCTCCCCATCCACTCCTTACAGAGCATGAGGCCTCCCATGGATAATAAACAAACTCTGTCACATCACTTGAGGCAGAATCAAGTACCTCCCCACTCTATCTAGGCTGAGCAGGTTATCAATCCGCAGGGAATGGGTTCCAATGTGCTGTCAGTTCATGTACTAGAGATAAATGCTGATTCTACTCCTAGTGGCTCCACAAACTGCCCAAACCACACTACTGTCACCCACATTCAGAGGGCCTACTTTATTTCCCCAATTGTGAGTCCAGAGTCAGCGAGCTCCTGCTTTCTCTGTTTCTGTGGGTATCACCATCATGATTTTGGCCCCATTTGCTCATAATATTGCTCCTCCCTCTATATGACTAGACTCTATGGATTTGGCCCTATGCTTAGCTGTGAATCTCTGCAACTGCTTCCATCAGCTACTACATGAAGGTTCTATGATAACAATTAAATAGTTTTAATGTTACTTTAAAATACTTTGTTCTGGAGAAGCTCATTTGGTTAAAAGCTAGTCTTAGAATAAAATAAAATAAATACATGAATACATAAAATATAGGCTAAGCTCATGGAATGGGCTATCATAGAAACTAAAGATTTAATTTTTTCCCTAAGCTTATAAATAAGCTCTGAAATTGCCTCTCTCCATTTAAAGTGCCTTCAGCTAAGATAAAAAGCTCACATCCTTTCATTTTCTCATAGCTGCCCTTAAATGAACATCTTAGTTATTTGTGACACATCTAGTCCCACCAGAATCCTCCCTACATCGTATGACTCTGTATTTATTTTTCCTGCAGTCCAATAGCTCCTGTCATCCTAACGATGAATTCAGAAATCTGTTTAGGTTCCCAATTTCTGCTTATTTTTAAGTGAGGGAGTTGACTTCAAAACCCATCATATTACAAGAAGTAGACCTCAGCCCCTCAGCACTTGGCTCATTACTGTCAAACTAATACCTGAAGAAACAATTAAGGAGTCCATACTGGATACGTGGTACACAGTCTGGCCTGCCAGACGGAGGCTGCTCTTCACGGTATGTCTTAGGTAACACTGAGAGAGCAATAGCTTCCAAGGAATTCACGTTAAGCATCCCCAAGTCTCCCAAGCCCAGAAACACTTGATGGCGTTCATCCCATAAACATATTGGGGTATAGAAAAAGTTGGAAAAGAGTGACCTTCATAAATGAGCACTGTAGTCTATAGAGATAGAATGCTTCTAATAGGTAATTATCAATGTCTCCTTTCCCATATGAAAACAGTATCAGTACAATACTACACCAACTCATAAGCAATGCATTTAGTAGTTATAAGAGTATAGTAACCAACATATAATTCATTAGGACTATAAGCAAACTGTACCGTAAATGCTGATAGAATATGACACATATGATTCATAGGACGCCCTAGCTTAATCAAGATATGTTGTTGCTGTCTAAGCTGTCTACAAGCAATATAGTAAATGGCTAAAGGAGAAAACAAATGTCATATTTTAAAGGTTTAACTAATTTTTACTAGTGAAAATTAAATGATATTAGCTAGGCAGTGTTGACCCATGCTGATAATCCCAGCACTTGAGAGGCAGAGGCAGAAGAATCTCTGCGTTTGAGGCCAGCCTGGTCTACAGAGTGAGTTTCAGAACTGCCAGTAATATGCAGAGAAACTCTGCCTCAAAAAAACAAAAAAAGAAAATTACATAATATTATATATACATATGTAGATATATAGATATGTATTTGTTCCATATATGTGCATGTATATACATGTGTTCAACATATATAATCATGCTGAATTCCTTATTATATTCCACAGTGTGGATTCTGGTATTACCAGTTAAATGCTGTTGATTTGGAGAGTTCTCTACCTCTCAAAAACTTCCTTAGTTATTATCTGTATTTTAAATATTGAATAAACTTTATTTTTATTTTGAAAATGACTTCTTACCTTAATCTTCCAATTATGTGGCCTGTTCAAACACAGTTTTTAATTCTTTATATTTTTTCTTTAAAATTTACCATTTCGGAGAAACTACTTGAACTGGGAGACATCTTGTGGGTGAGGTAGAAACCTAGTGCAATGGAAATTACAAACTGAGTATCTGATGCTATTTAGGAGGTTGTGGCAGTTAACAAGGTGGTACAAAGTGTCTTCAGGATTCAGGTTTCATAAGTTGAGCTTCCTTTTATTATTACATGGAAACTTCAGATGGTAATCTCTATCTCTTTCTGATTTTCTGTAGACATTACTTTAATAAAGTCTAAACATTTTATAATGAACTCACTCTCATTTATATACACAGTTTTATGAAGAAAAAAGTGATAAAAAGGTGTGACTGTCCATGGAGGATAATTTTAGCTATGAACTTTGTTGGGTAAGGGCAACAATGTGTTCTGTTAAATGTTTTCCTACGTATGTGTGTGGTGTATTCTGGATGAGGCTAACATTTAACGGAGTCAAGTAAAGCAAAGTAATCTCTATAACAAAGTGGGATTCTACAATCAACTACATGGTCTTAACAGATCATGATGGGTTCCGCTCTCACTTGCAGTTCTTTCCTGAATTCCAAACTCACTGGGGGTCTCTGGAGAATTTGTATTTACTAAACCCCTTAACTGTGTTAGCTGTTTAAAATAAATTTCTCTCTCCTTGATATTTCTCTCTCTCTCTCTCTCTCTCTCTCTCTCTCTCTCTCTCTCTCTCTCTCTCATCTTAAATTTATGATAGACCTGTATTCCAATAAAGCTAGTATAAGTAAAAGATAAAGTAAGTAAAAACTGCGTATAAGACATGCAGTCTATCAAACATCACAGCTTGGAGGTACATTGCTTTGTAGAGTATCACATATTTCCCCTTGTGATCACTCGGCTGACAGGAAACAGATGGCTGCTGCTGCCCAGAATCATAACAGAATGTTTTATCACATATTCTCAGCTTGAGAAAAACATCAAAATGTAAAGTATTGGGCAAGGCATGCATATGTTTTTTGTGCCATTGTAAAGTTGATAGGTCCTAAATCATCAGACTATCAATTTATCAGGGTTAATAATCCTGATGATTTGGTTCCTTTGTAGAACCATACCTAACACATTGATCTGCAATTTTCAAGTACATAACAAAGGATATTTCTTTTGCCTCCCACTTACTTCCTGTACAGATGTTTGGTACTTCTCATATCTTCATATGCATCTAAATGCAGGTGGATTCCAAATACCAGCTGTAGTAAAGACTTAGTGTTTACAATTGGGCAATCAGGGAAGTAATTTCTGCATCCTAATTGTTCATAATAAGACACATTCCTTACTGTTTTGCCAGATATGACAGCTGCATTTTACATTGCAGCCTGAAGATCACATGATAATTGAGCATTTTATAATTTTCTATCTACTAACATACAATATCATTTATTATCCAATTATTGCATTAATTATGTCCTTATTGAAAACATCAAGCTCAAAAATTCACCTGGTTTAGAACTAAATTCACTTGTAGATTTTCCCACTGATAACTAAATTCTCCATCTATTAAATCTTTGATTTCTAAATAAGTCATTCATAATACCTGATGAGGAATTAGTAAATGATTTTTAATGAAATGTGATTTGTTTGTTGGCAAATCAGACCATTTTCTCTTCTTATTATTAAAATACCTAAACAATGAGAGAGAAGTTTCATTTAAGATATATGGATCTCTTTTTCTTGCATAGTACTGAAACTCCATTCACGCACACAGACATCAGGCTATGTTATCATGACTAAAACCACAGAAAAATCCTTTGCCCTAGTATATGTTTATCCTGGGTGGGAAGAGAGTCAAGAGTGATCTACAAAAGAGAGAAGAAAACACGTAGATACTGTGGAAGTGACTTATTAACAAACAGAACTATAGGAATCATGGCACTTTAAGAAAAAGGGAAAACCTAACTCTGCAATTAAGATTTGTTTTTCAGGCTTAGACTATAGGATACATGTTATGTATAGAAGCTCAGAACATTTAGTTAGATAGAAAATGTATAAAAACTAAGAATTTTTAAGTGGAAAGGAAGCTGGTTAACAAAGGGGAAAATATCTTAACAACTTCACCATCCCCAGGGTCTAGAGTCTAGTAACTGATATTAGCATTTGTACCTTTGTGCTGCTGTATTTCCTGAAAGGGAGCCATTTTAATTACCTTTCTGCTGTTGAGATAAAAAATATCATAAGAATACCAACTAAAGGGGCTGGAGGGATGGATCTGTGGTTAAAAGGTGTTACTGCTTTTCCAGAGTACCTGGGTTTAATTCTCAGCACCACATGGCAAGCTCATGCATGTCTGTAACTCATTTCCAGGCAAATACCTATGCATGAGAGAGAGAGAGAGAGAGAGAGAGAGAGGGGGGGGGGGGGGGAGGGAGAGAGGGGCGAAGGAGGGAGGGAGGGAGGGAGGGAGGAAGGAAGGAAGGAAGGAAGGAAGGAAGGAAGGAAGGAAGGAAGGAAGGAAGGAAACCAGCTAAAAGGAGAAAGGTCTGTATTTCCAATACAGTTCCATGATATGACTTATCATGGAGGGAAACACACCTAGATGCTCACCTAAACTAAAATTCATCATAGGCGTGCTCAGAAGGTTGTCTCCTTGACGGTTCCTGTCAAGTTGACATTCATCACCAAGCATCATAATTCTACGGCTTGTCAACTAGACACCAAAACACATCCCTTCTAAGTCAGAATTTGCCAACCTTTGGCCTTATAGACTCATAACTATTTCATAAGACAAAATTTCACTACAACATTCAAAAGTTCCAGTGCTCTTTAATTATTCCAACACTGTTTAAACATCCAAAGTCCAAGTCTCATCTGAGACTGCAGGCAATCTGTCAGCTATGTGCTGCTACACAATATAAGTCAAGTTATACAATTCCAACATATAATGACACAAACTGAACAATTTTATTCCAAAGGGGAAGAAACAGGGCATATCAAAGAATGAATGGATCTAATAAAAAAAAAGAATAAAACTAAGCAGAGAAAACATCATCTATTGCAACTCCATGTTGGGAATCTGGGACCTAAGATGAAATTATGTAAATTCCAGTAACATGAGATAGCACTACCATTGCAGTTCTGATGCCATAGCACACACATCCTTTCCCTAGAATGGACTTTTTCATTCCATGTCCCATGACTACAGCATTTTCAATATCTTAGAAGCTCCACTAAAACTTAGAGTTCACTTTCAAAGCTCCATAGTGTAGCTTATTAAGGTGTCCTCATCAGAATTTTAACCCTGCCATACATTGCTGGACCTTATACAATCTCTGAAATCATGCTCCTGGACTCCATGATCCCCATCAATATTGCTACTTTCCTACTTACAAAACCAACACCAGGGGATGCTACTGCCAAGTTCTTGTGTCTGATGGTTCCTTGTACTACAGCAGCATCAGCCTCACTGTGCTGACTCCTGGGACCCACTTTAGCTTCATTCTTTTCATTTCAAGAAAATTTGCATTGTCATTGATTTGAATCTTTGTTTGGTATAGTCTTGTCTCAAGTGTGTATTTCATACTGCCCAGTGAAGAACAGGACACTTCTCTTTTAAATTTCTAGTCTATTTTTCTCCATATACCTAGACAGCAAAGTTTAGCTTGATTAAAATTTTTATTTCCTTAAAAACCTGAATAATGGATTATTTCCATAAAATTTACCCAGCATTTTGTTAATTTTCTTTGTAGACTAGACAAAAAGTAATGAGAAGTATGGACATCACAGCCTAAATTCTCCTTTTCTTGAAATTTCTTCTGTCAAATAAATCATTTCTTCTTCTTTTTTTTTCCAATTCAATTTCAACCAAGTTCTCAGGACATAGAATGTAGCCAGATTCTACAGATGGTTGCAGGTGTGAGGAGGTTGCTTCCATGTCTCTGGGGTTTGCCCCTTCCAGTACTTTCAATGATTCTTTTTTAAAAAATAATAGTGTTTCTGTGTGTACATATATATTTCTATATGGATAAATGTGTGCTTATTATATATTAATTGCACAAATTAAGGAAATCAACAAATATTACAGCATTAAATATAGAATGACTTGTTCAAAATACAGAACGTCTTTATTCAATTTCTCTCTAGATTTCTCAATCTCTAACAAGCACTATTCCTAAATCAAGTTTGTGTGTGTGTGTGTGTGTGTGTGTGTGTGTGTGTGTGTGTGTGTGTGTGTGTACGGTTTCTACATGTGGAGAGACATTGAAGTACTTGTCTATAAGTGCCTAGTTCATATAACTTAAGTTGATAATAAGTGATAATTTCTGCAAAGCAAGGAAATAAGCAAGCAAAACAAGGAGGGAAAGTCATAAAATTATAAATAAAAAAGTAGAGAGGGGGAAAGAAAATCAAGAAAGAAGAGAGAAGAGAAGTGTGAAAAATAAGGTATATAAGAACGATAGTAGAGTAGACTATATTTGCTGCTGAAACTTCTTCCAAAGAACAAACAATAATCATTGTCTTTGTCCATCTCCTGCTGCTATAGTAGAACATCACAGGCTGAGTAGTTTCATAAAGAATAGATGTTTCTTGTACTACATTCTGTCAGTTAGAAAGTACAAGAACATCGTCTTAGAATCTGGAAGAGGTCTTCATGCTGCATGAAAAATAATAAGTGAGCATGTGTAAAACAAGGGGAAACGACTTTATTCATGCTTTCTGGCTTTTTCCTTTGACACAGGAAAACTTGGAAACTTTCATATTGATGGAATATAATATGTATTCATAGAATAATGTTCAAATCAGAAGAAATATAACCATTTCACAAGCATTTATCATCTTTTAAGTTGAAGACTTTAAAAAGATTTTTTGGATTATATATATACACACACTTTACATTGCCCAACTCTGCTATATAATACTTTAGAATTATGTTTTGTCATAATATATAAGTTCATACCCATTATCCAAGCTCTCCCATGGGATCAATTCCTTGGATAACTCATTCTTTCCCAGAAAATGTCAGCAATCCATTCATGAAGGTGGAATTCTGATGACCCATTCGTCTTTTCTATGTTCCACCTCTCAGTGTGGTAGGACAAATTTCACCAGTCATCTTATTTGGTAGTCATTGTTAAATTGCCATCACTTTCTACAAATTCTCAGCTCTTTATCCCTGAAAATGAGACCTTGGTGAGCTGTTGCTGTAACTGGCCAGTTGTGTTTACCACCAGTATGAAAGCACTGAGCAAGTTCATAGTAAATCATCATTCCAGACTTATACACTCCATGTGGCCTCTATTGTGTACCAGCATGTCTGTCTCCTCATAAAAAATCAGACTCAATTACTATTGTCAGCGATTCCTGTCTTTCTCTGCTGGATTTTTGGCATGGTTGCTCAGGGTGTGAATGATATTTTCTCTTTAATATCAGCGTGCTTTGCATATCTCTAAGCTTTATGCTATGTTTTTGTAGTTTAACTATAAGAGGATAATTTCATTTCATTTCTTTTGTTTCCAGTGATTTAAGAAGTGTCCTCCATGTCACCCTTATGTGCAAACTGTACTTCAGCAAACTGTGCTGAAGATTAGCGTGCATAAGAAAGGGCTGGCAGGCGTTAATTCTGAAGGGTAATTCAAAAGCTATTTGTGAAGGAATTTACAGTTTATGCAGGAGGCCATGGGATGTCCTTGAAGAACTGTTAAGTAATGGAGCTGCAGGCTGAAAAAACTAAATAAGATGCCTGGCCAGATTCAAACTAGAGGAAGATGGAAAAGTCAATACGACCTGTGTGATCTAGGTAAAGACCCTTAGAAGAGCATTAGCTATTGGCTTAAGAAGGTCAAGGCCAAGTTGAGAAGTACAAGTTTGGGAAGTGATGTTTAACCCAGGAAACCAAGTTATCTGAATGGGGAGAGTACTAATTGAATTATGCTTGTTCACGTCTCTGAGCTTTGATCTCTAGCATCTCTACAGTAGCTGTGAGTTCTCATACAGCAATTATTCTTTCTATTCACTCCTCCTGACTCTTTGTCTCATCCCTTGAGAGACACCAGATGAAGATGACTGAGGTTCTTCAGTTGGCCCTTACTCTTACATAGTCTGTATATGTGAGTTTCAAGTCTGTAGATTCAACAAACCATGTATCAAAACAATTGAAGAAATACAGACCCTGTAACGAAAACATCCAGACACTTTATTTGTTGGCAACTCTTACAGGTGTAAGATGGAATCTCAGAGTTGTTTTGATTTGCATTTCTATGATGGCTAATAATGTTGAGCATTTCCATAAGTGGCTTTTGGCCTTTTGATATTCTTCTGTTGAGATTTCTCTGTTTAGCTCTCTATCCCATTTTCAATTGGATTATTTGGTGTTTTGATGACCAATTCATTGAGTTCTTTATGTATTGTGGAGATCAGCCCTTTGTCTGATGTGGGGGTTGGTGAAGATCTTTTCCCATTCTGTAGGTTGTCATTTTGTCATGTTGACTATATTATTTGCTTTACAGAAGCTTCTCAGTTTCAGGAGGTCCCATTTATTAATTGTTTCTCTCAGTGTCTGTGCTTCTGGGGTTATATTTAGGAAGTGGTCTATTATGCCCATACATAGAAGATTACTTCCTATTTTCTCTTCTATGAGGTTCAATATGGTTGGTTTTATATTAAGGTCTTTGATTCATTTGAACTTGAGTTTTGTGCACAGCAATGGATATGGACCTATTTTTATTCTTCTACATGTTAATATCCAATTATGCCAACACTATTTGTTGAATATGCTTTCTTTTTTTCATTTTACATATTTTCGTTTGTCAAATATCAGGTATTTATAGGTGTGTGAATTCATATTTGGGTCTTCTATGTAAACACCTCACTGCTTGTTTTTATTTTGTTTTCTTTTGATAAAAATATTCTTTGAGTTTTATTTGTATTGTATGTGTTTGGGTATTTTGCCTGCATGTATGTCTGTTCAGCAAATTTATTTCTGGTTCCCACAAAGGCCAGAAAAGTTCATCAGATCCTTTGGGACTGCAGCTACAGATGGTTGGGTTGTTTGATGCCATGTAGGTGCTAGGAATCAAACCTGGATCCTGAAAGAATACACCAGTGCTTTTTAACAACTGACCTATCTCCCTAGCTCTCACTGTACCATTTTGCTTACTGATTTGAGGAAGTCTAGACTTTAGTACCTACGCAGGCCCTGAAGTCCATTTTCTGGGGACACCAAGAGATAATTTTGCTATGGAAAGATAAAAAATGTTGGTGAGGTGTCTAATCTACCATCTGCTTTTACATTGTTTCTCATTGAACTGTCCTCAGTTTTCTATTGTAAGTGTTACTTCCTTTTTCTCCTTATCCCTGGGATCATTTAGTCTTTGTACTTTTCCTCACTCTGGTTTCCTTCTGACTACTTTAGGTGATCAGGATTCCTCAACTTTAAAGGTAATTGCATGAATGCACCAAGGATCCAGTCATGGCCACATTCCCATTTTGGTCTATTCTTTACCATGCATAATTTCTATTGCTAGATGATATCCCCAGATGATACCTTAGGTTTAAGTGCTCTTTTCATGCTAATGGCTATTAAATTCTTTGTGCATTCATCTCTCTTATCCTTTTTTTCCTTTCCTTTTTCTTGTTTTATTCTTTTTTTTCTTCTGGAATTATAGGATTAGACACTGTGAAATACACACAAAGGATTTAATTTGAATTAAAAAATCAAGACAGTGATCTGACAAGAGGGAAGAGAAATTGCATTGATGCTGAGTAAATCAGCAGCAGCATCCCTAATGGGTTCATTATAGCTAGCCTGTTATCTCAAAACAACAAAAAGGCTTGGGTTGTCTTACAGAAGAGAAATAAACTTTGTTAGAAATATGGGCAATATCTCACAGAATCTATAATCAAGCTATAGCAAAAGTCTGGTGAGAGTGAACCAAGTAAATACAGCTGTCACCCTTGGCCACCATACACCTGGACTTTCCATTCATGCAGTGACAAAAGAAAGCTTCTTTTGCTGATTTTTTCTCTTGTATCACTCTTAAGATTCAGACAGGTCAACTTCCTGGTGGGACTCAGATCACATGACACTATCAGAGGAGTATCTAACTTCCTTTCAGATTATGTAGGAAATGTGGTTGGATACTTTTAAATAAAAGCATGGATATGACCATCTTAAAATCAAATATTCAGTGGAGATAGAAGTGTCTTTTTCAGTCAGGGCTCTCCTTCATAGCTGTGTCTTCAACAGACTCACTTCTCTATTAAGTGAGGCTTTTGTTTTCATGTTTTCTCACATATCTCAGTGCTAAGATTATACACAACATTTTACAACCAAAGAAATGAAGCTAGAATCCAATTCATGCCCAAGTTTGCAGAACTTTATAAGTTATGACCTATCTTTCAACTCCATAGAGGGTTAGGCCTGCTAGGAAATCTTCACTCTGCATTACTAAGGTAGATAAGTACAAATGAGAAGCAGCAAAGGTCATGTACTCACTGGACAAATGAACTGAAGCGAAACACAGAGAGACAAGATGCCAACACTGTGGGGATATTTCTCCTATTAGAGAAAAAGGAAAAGTGCTCTGGGAGCCAGACTCTCCTCTTGGCAAATAGTTAAGCAGAAACAAGGAAAATATCAGCACAGTGTAAAAGGCATGATATGTCAGCTCAACTCAGAAATCAGTTGTAGATAGCAGACAAAAGACAATTAAGGTCTCTGTTCCACAGAGATGTCTTCAGAGCCAGGGGGCTTTGTGATGATCAGTACTGACTACAGATGATGTCTGCCTATCTTCCTGAAACACCATCACAAGCTTCAGACTAATACACCAAGAAGTTTGAATTTGAAACACAAGTTTTTAAATGCACAATGTTACAAAAATAAAATAAGTTAATAAGCTAAAATTTGTTTTCATTCCGTAATGACTTCATAGTAAATATACTATATTTATATTACCTGAGGGTATTATCACTCATTTGACTAATGGATAAGTGAAGTAAAATTAGATTGAGTTTATTGGGATATTATTGATGCTTTACAGCATAATAGAAACTGACATTCAGAGGGGTAATCTTTTTCTCTTGACACTAGTTGCTTAATGTAGTGTTCAGTTTAGGACATAATGAACACTAAGAGAGCAATTTAATAGATGGCATATCAAAACATAATCTATTACCTACAGCCTCAGTTTTCTGTCAAGATACTACTTGATTCAGAACTTGATAGGACTGATGCATATATGTGTCTATAATCATATGTGTATACATATATGCATATATATGTGTGAATTTGATACAGTTTGTTGTATTGTGTATGAATGTGTATGCTTATGTATGTATGTATATGTACACATACATATATCATACATATATGTGGTACATATGCAGTGTGTGAGGTATTTGTATGTGTTTATATGTATGTATTTGTACACATATGTATATGGAGTATACATATGTATGTGATGTATGTGCATGTGTAAGGTTTGTGTGGTGGTGTGTTTATGTATATCTGTATGTGTATATATTATATATGTAGTGTATGTATATGTGATTATCTATAATACAGAATTCATGTATCAGGAAATAGATGCTTTTTGAGCAACAAAATGATATTTTATGATTGGAATAAGGTGGCCACAATTTTGGAAAATGTGTTAGTTAAATGAGTAGCAGGTGTTACCAAGGGATGAAAAGAAGTCTTTGTGACAACTTAGCCTTACTGCGATGGGAGGGTAAATGCAGAGAAAGCCACTTGTGTGAACTCTAATCATTGCTATGGAATATTAGTTGAAGACGTGTTACATTTGTTTATGCTGTGGAATATTTGTTTAATATATGCAAAGATGTGTTACATTCTTTTGTGTTGCATTTGTTTAACTCTGTACATCTGTATTACCTTACATACCTAAAATACCTGATTGGTCTAATAAAGAGCTGCAAAGCTAATAGCAAGGCAGGAGAAAGGATAGGTGGGGCTGCCAGGCAGAGAAAATAAATAGGAGGAGAAATCTGGGGAAAAAAAATCACCGAGCAAAAAGGAAGAAGGAAAAGAGAACACCAGGGACCAGTTACCCAGCTACACAGCAAGCCGTAAAGTAAGAAGTAAAGCAAAGATATATAGAAATAGAGAAAGATGAAAGGCCAGAGAAAGATAATTTAAGAATAGTCGACTACAAACAGCCAAGCTTAGGCTGGGCATTCATAAGAAAGAATTGGCCTCTGTGTGATTATTTGGGAGCTTCCCTAAAAGAGTTAAAAAAAGAAAAGATAATGAAAAGTCTTGGTACTGAGTCGGAAAAGAGTAATGAGAGGAAGTGTGTCGAGAGGTTGTGAAGGGCATTTCCCCAAGGGAAGGCATCTTGAGTTTAAGGTGAGAGAGGAGTTTGTCATAGCAAGCCGTTAGCATGACTTCTTTACCTGTGTGGAGAAACTGATTCTAGCGTAGCCATGCTAAGAGAGGGCAATGCTAATGCTTTACATTTGTATTACACTGGTAATTTTAGGCACCAGCAACCCTTACAGTTCTCACCCCTAACTCTGTCCTCAGCTGTAAGTCTTACCAGGACCAAGATATGGTGTATTATTCACACATACTGTGGCAATGCATACACTGTGATAGGTGTTTTCTGACTACTGAGATGCTATAAAGGTGAAAAAAGGAATAGGAAAATATTGTACTAGGTAGGCCACATGGCTGAACTTAGAGGTCCCTTTTTACTCTCTCGATGGTGTCAAAAAAAGCGTGAAGCCTCTCTGTGATTTATTTTCATATCTAAGGAGGATTCCACCAACATTAAGTGTAACAGTACCTACAAGTCTCTTGGAACAGCGGCAGATTAAATACCTATTATAAATATTAGAATCTCAAACCTTAGCAAATTTTTGGGCATGTGTTTGTAGCATAGTCACTATTTACTACATTTCATATCTGATTTTTTAAGTGACTTTATAGTCAGTGACACACATATTCTAGCCATTGGACTGTATTTAAATAGCTTAAGGCCTACATATTAAAACAGCAAAACTATGGGAAATAGCCTAGATGAAGTTGATGCTATCTAGCAATTAAATTTTTGAAGATCTACTTACTTCATAAGCTTACTCTGTTGATTAATTTGTAATTATCTTGAAGTTAGCACACAGAAATAGGTGTCTGCTCACTTTATACACTTCTTTATATTCCATAAAAACATACTTAAAAAGATGGACTAGCAAGAGTAGTATGACCAACCAGATCTGGAAGCAAGAGTGGTTTTGTTTAAGCTGTGGTGAAGAAATGTAATGATTAGTAAGGTGCTGGCATACTGACTGGTTCAGGGATGTTTAATATCAGCAAGTATTCTGTAAGCACTCAAAAATCCTTAAATGATGTTTGAAAGCATATCATACTTGCTTACTTAGTTTGTACTTTTCTCTGTGTGAGTATAATCAAATCTTAATTTACTTTCACCAGAAGATTAGATTTGTAAATATAAATAAGGTGATCTTATTTTTTCAGTGTTTTTAATCTGAACATTCTCAACTAAATTTTTTTTTTTTAAAAAGAAGAAGCAAAATGTATCCTGAATGGACATATACTACTGTACCGTGTCATTTGCTGCCTAACAGAGACAGCAGAGACTGAAAGTTCTTCAACTCTCTAATGAAAATGATGCTTGTCTATATCATCAGAATGCTCTCTTTTAAAAAGGCAATAAGGAGCCCAGGACCAAATTACCCAAGATTATGCATCTTATTACTTCATGTACCTTTTAACACATATACCTATGTATTGCTCTTAAGAAACAGTGTGCTAAGGAAAGCAAGAAAGAGGCTGCAGAGTATGTTAATATTTTGGCCTAGAGAATGAAGGAAGTCAAAAAATGCTGGTAATAGATTACGAAGAGAAGTGGACTGTCCTAGTTGAGAGCTTCCTTCTAAGCCTGAATCCAGGAAAGAAACCATGATAACCATACAGTTCTTCCAGAAAAAACTCAAAGATGTATAACAATTCAGCATGGCAGAGTAAACTCCTTCTAAGTGTATCACAAACTTTATTTGCACAGCACTGTTGACTGGCAGTTGAACAAGCCCTCAAAATATTTTTATTTTATTAATCAAGAATCACATGACATAGTAGACCATGAGATATTTCTATAGTTTATCAAGATATATAACACAGGTCTTATGTTACAACAACTACTTAAATACTAGCAACCTAAATTGACAACATTGGCATCTTTATTAAGATGGCTATTGATGATGCTGAGAAGGTATGCCCATTGTCAACTAAGCCTAATAGCATTTGACATATAGGTCTTGTTGACAATTCATCAGCTGGTTCCTTACAGGAGATAAATCTGTCAAAAAAAAAAAACAAACACAAAAAGTCAAACAGTCTTTACTTGTATCACACAGTCATTGGAGTGACTGACACATTTTCAGTGATGTTAAAATCATATTTTTTAGGAGTAGTTATCAATAAAAATTTTTAGTAGATAACCCAAGATGAATTTTGTGTAATATGAGTTTGTTTGAATATGCATTTGATAGAATATAAGTGTTGAATAGTGATCAGTGTGGTACTCATTGATACATGGTGTCCTAAAATGATTTAAATTTTCTGAATAGATGAAATGACCTAAGTTGCACTGAAGAAGATAGTTGGCCACAGGAGAGGGACCTGGCGATGGACCCTTATCATGAGCTGCACAGCCATCAGCCCAAGGAAAGGTGCTGGATACATGGGAGATCCAACACAAGACACATTTGATATGTGAAGAGTCTCCCAAGTCTTTTCTCTTCTCTTTCCTCTTATCATGATGTCTCTTCTCTAACATTTCTCGCCATGACTTCATTTGCTGAACTGATAGGAGAAGAAATTTGTCTTAGAGGTGAAGACAGAAGAAATGCCACTTTATCTTACATATGAGTGATTTTTTTAGATTACTTTCCTATGATGAAGTTGACAGAATTCTGTATTTCATCAGTTACTCAGAAAGTCTGAAGAGAAACTTCTGACACTGAAGTTACTTACCTCAGGATTGCCTCAATTACTCTTGGAATCAGTGCACTTTTACCACCCCCAGTGAAAAATCCTAAAGCCTCTTACTTAATAGTATTCATTACCACCACTCATCTTGTAAAGCAAAATGATAACGTAGGTGATTAATTTAGATGAGCAATATTTAAGAGTTCTTAAGAAGTTATCACACATAAAAAATGACTATACTTCTTGGGACTGGAATTTTGGAAGAAATATATCACTCATTCTAAGGGGCTGTAGATTTCTATGCTATTTTTATCTTAGGATGAAGTAGAAACACCTTAGGAAAGGATACCAACGAACTAATCTGTAAGCTTCAGGTTCCTAAAATGAGAGCAAAGATGTACAGGTGGCTAAACGAAATAATAATTCTTTGTTTCTACACCTGGAGATGTTTAATAGACATCACCTTGCTGGTACTAATATATAACTTTAAAATAGGAATACAAATTGCTAGGTTTAGTAGGTCCCCTGCACAAGCCAACAGGGGACATGAGAGAACAGGGTTTTATTAAATACACATTCTTAGTGCCTGTCCAGTGGAGGGTAAAATTGATGTGATTCAAGGATTAATTAAGCCATTCTGAAGTTCTTTTTTTTTAGTTGCCAAATATAGGGAAAAAATCAACCTAATCATAGACAACCACTTACTAAATCACCCATCTCACTTAACACCCAACTGCCACCTACCAGCTATCAACAGGTGTCTTGGATGATGGTTTCTGTTCGAAGCACAGCATTCTATTTTTACTGAACTAAATTAGGTATCTTTGAGAAATTTTGGAAAGCTTTCATTCAGTTTATAGAGCTTCTGTAGCTCTTGGATTGGATGAGACATCCTAGAGTACCCTAGAGCTTATTCTAAGTTTTGGGAAGGTCTGAATTTAGATGTAATAAATATGTGCTACAGCATAAAAAATGTACATAGCCTCTTTAGAATATTAAAGCTGACCTTAAACTAAATTAGGTGAGAGGTTAGGGACTGAGAGAAGTAGTGAGGATCAGTGTGATTCCAGAATATCAAAGGTGAGGTGAACATATCCTATTACCAGTAATACCAATGAAAATATAATTTACATATATAAACTAGGAGTTAATATTTCTTCTGTTCAAGTCACAGGATTAAGTTTCACACAGTCAGAAAGTTGCCTATATTACTTGGCATTTAAACGGAAATTTCTAGATTCTTTTTTTTCTCTTATTTACAAAAAAAGATCTTTTTTTTTTCATTTTACATACAAACCCCAGTTCACACTCCCTCCCATCCTCCCACTCCTTCCACCTTCCACCCCATCCCACCTCCATCCATTCCTCAGAGAAATGGGAAGTCAACAAAGTCAACAAAGCACTTTGATTTGAGGCAGGACCAAGGCCCTCCCCACTATATCTAGGCTGAACAAGGTATCTCTTCAAAAGGAATGGGTTCCAAAAAGCCAGTACAAGAAGTTGGGATAAATCCTGGTCTCATTGTCAGTGGCCCCACAGTCTGCCCCAGCCATACAACAATCACCACATTCACGCGGCATAGTTTGGTTCTATTCTTGTTCCCCTGCCGTCAGCCCAGAGTCGCTGAGCTCCCATTAGCTCAGGCAAGCTGTTTAAGTGGTTGTCTCCATCAGGGTCCTGTTTCATTTGCTCATATTATCACTCTTCCCTCTTTTCGACTGGACTATGGGAGTTCAACCCAGTACTTCTCTGTGGACCTCTGCATCTGATTCGCAATTTTATGTGAAACAATAAAAGCAGTCTTAAGAGAAAGTTCACAGCACTATATACCTTCCTAAAGAAGCTGGAAAAATCCCACACTAATGAATTAACAGCACACTTGAAAACTGTAGAACAAAAATAAGCAAACTTACCCAGGGGACTAGATGGCAGGAAATAATCAAATTGAGAGCAAGAGCTGTATTCTTTAAAAAAGAAAGAAACAAAGGAAACAATACAAAGAATCAATGAGACAAAGAGTTGGTTCTTTGAGAAAATCAGCAAAATAAACAAACCTTTATCCAAACTAACCAAAAGGCAGAGAGAGAGAATAACCAAATTAACAAAATAAGAAACAAAAAGAGGTACATAACAAAAAACAGACATGGAGGAAATACAGAGAATCATCAGATAATATTTCGAAAACCTGTACTCTACAAAATTGGAAAACTTAAAAGAAATAAACAATATTCTGCATAAATATCATTTACCATAATTAAATAGAGACCCGATGAGCAAATTAAAGTTCTACTAAGGAACTTCTAAACTTATAAACACCTTCAGTAATGTAGTGGTATACAAGATTACCAGAAAAAATTAGTATCCCTCCTTTACATAGATGATTAACAGGCTGAGAAAGAAATCAGAGAAAAATCACCATTCACAGTAGCCACAAATAACTTAAATATTTTGGAGTAACTAATCAAACAAGTAAAAGAACTGTATGACAAAAACTTTAAGTCTCTGCTGAAAGAAATTGAAGAAGACAATAGAAAATAGGAAGGCTTTTCATGCTCTTGGGTAGGTAGAATTATCATAGTAAAAAATGGCAATCTTACCAAAAGCAATCTACAAATTCAATGAAATGCCCATCGAAATTCCAGCAAAATTTTTCACAGACCTCAGAAGAATAATACTCAAATTCATATGGGAAAGCAAAATTTTTTCCAGATCTTGAAAGAACAACACTCAATGTTATATGGAAAAGCACAAAACCCAGGATTACAAAAACATCCTTTACAACCAGCCTGGTATACAGAGCTAGTTCCAGGACAGGCTCCAAAGCCACAGAGAAACCCCATCTCGAAAAATCAAAAAAAAAAAATCCTTTAGAATAAAGGAACATTTAGAGGCATCACAATACTTGACTTCAAAAAAGGAACATGGCCAATTTTGTCCCCGGCAATTTTATCTACTTCCCTTAGCCAAGAGGATAACTATATGTTTTTTCTTGGGTTCACCTTCTTCTTTAGCTTCTTTAGGTTCACCAGGTATACACTCCGTGACCTTTATTTATGGCTAGAAACCAATTATGAGTGAATACATCCCATGTTCATCTTTTTGGGTCTGGGTTACCTCGCTCAGGATAGTGTTTTCTATTTCCATCCATTTGCATGCAAAATTCGAGAAGTCATTGTTTTT
>NW_026067921.1:12158642-12198251 GCF_014885135.2 Alexandromys fortis
AGAGCACGAGCAAGGAACTCAGGACCGCGAGGGGGGCACCCACACACTGAGACAATGGGGATGTTCTATCGGGAACTCACCAAGGCCAGCTGGCCTGGGTCTGAAAAAGCCTGGGATAAAACCGGACTCGCTGAACATAGCGGACAGTGAGGACTACTGAGACCTCAAGAACAATGGCAATGGGTTTTTGATCCTACTGCACGTACTGGCTTTGTGGGAGCCTAGGCAGTTTGGATGCTCACCTTACTAGACCTGGATGGAGGTGGGTGGTCCTTGGACTTCCCACAGGGCAGGGAACTCTGATTGCTCTTCGGGCTGATGAGGGAGGGGGACTTGATGGGGGAGGGGGAGGGAAAGGGGAGGTGGTGGCGGGGAGAGACAGAAATCTTTAATAAATAAATAAAAACACATCAAAAAATACTTGACTTCAAACTCTACTATAGAGCTACTGTACAGAAAACAGCCTGGTATTCACATAGAAACAGACAGG
This sequence comes from Alexandromys fortis, assembly GCF_014885135.2. Lineage (NCBI taxonomy): Eukaryota > Metazoa > Chordata > Mammalia > Rodentia > Cricetidae > Alexandromys > Alexandromys fortis. The sequence continues at coordinate 12,159,133 of NW_026067921.1, forward strand.
AAGACCAATGGAAGCGAACCCGATCAATCCACACACCTACAAACACCCAATTTTTGACAAAGAAGCAAAAAATGTAAAATGGAAGAAAGAAAGCATATTCAAGAAATGGTGCTAGCATAACTGGATATCAACAAGTAGAAGAATGAAAATAGATCCATATCTATCTCTATGCACAAAACTCAAGTCCAAATGGATCAAAGACCTCAACATAAAATCAACCATACTGAACCTCATAGAAGAAACATTAGGAAGTATACTTGAACGCAATGGCACAGGAGACCACTTCCTAAATGTAACCCCAGTAGCACAGGCATAATTGAGAGAAACATTTAATAAATGAAACCTCCTGAAGTAGACAAGCTTCTGTAAAGCAAAGCATATGGTCAACAAGACAAAATGACAGCCTACAGAATGGGAAAAGATCTTCATCAACCTGACATCGGACAGAGGGCTGATCTACAAAATATACAAAGAAATCAAGTAATTTTTCATCAAAAGAACAAATAATCCAAAAAATGGGGTATATTCCTAAAGAGAGAACACTCAACAAATATGTCTAAAATGACTGAAAGACACTTAAAGAAATGTTCCACATCCTTAGCCATCAGAGAAATGCAAATGCAAACAACTCTGAAAATTTCTCTGGAGCCAGGTTTCTTGCTAACCCTATAATTGCTCACTCAATCAAGATATCTCTTTCCTTGTTGTCACCTCTGTCCTTACTCCATCTCTACTGTCCCATTCCCTTAAGTTCTCCTCACCCCTCCCCGTCTCTTCTCCTCTTCCCTCCCCCCCCCACTCCCATGCTCCCATTTTTTCTAGGCAATCTTATCTATTTTCACTTTCCAGGTGGATCTATATATGTTTTTCTTAGGTTTCTTAGCTTATTCCTTAGCTTCTGTATCCACAAAGACTACCCAAGTTAAGACCCCAAGCAATAGAGGAGAGAAGTCTGAGCTTGACTTGCCCTGTAGTCAGACTTGAATATCTTACATATCACCACAGTACCTTCATCTAGCAACTGCTGGAAGCAGAGGCAGATACCCACATCAGAGCACTCAATTCAGCTCCCAAGGTTCAGTTGAAGAGTGGAAAGAATGAGAATATGAGCAAAGAGATCAAGACTATGATGGGTACACCCACTGTAATAGTCTACAAGAGCTAAGGGGAGCTCACCAACACCAGCTGGACTGGAACGGAACAAGTAGAGACCAAACTCATCCCTCTGAATGTGGTTGACAGTTGCATGGCTGTGGCAAACTGAGAGGCCACTGGCAGTGGCAGCAGGATTTATCCCTACTGCTTTTTGGGAACCTATTCCTTTTGGATGGATACCTTGCTCAGCCTAGATATAGTAGGGAGGGCTTTGGACCTTCCCAAAAGCAATGTGCCTTATCCTCTGTGAGGATTGGGTGGTGGTGGGGTTGGAGAGTATGTGTAGGGAATGGGAGGAGGGGAGGGAGTGGGAACTAGGATTGGTATGTGTAAGAAAAAAAAGTTTGTTTTCTTTTTAAAAAATAAATTGAAAAATATTTCATGATGATTTTTAGATACTGACAATCTAAATATATTTTTATGGTGTCTCTTCACAGCATCAGAAACCCTAACTAAGGCAGCTTCTTATACAGGATTCCCTTTTTGTGATTTCTCGTTATGGACATATCCACAGTAAAAATAGTGTTGAGAAGCTAGGGAGAAAGCTCAGTGAATAAAGCACTTGTTTTGCAAGTGTGAGGATCAGAGAAAGGATCCACAGAGAGCTGGCCTGTTACCCTGATGTTCAGAAGACGGGGACTGGGGAACTTGGTTAGCTAAAATCAGGAAATCTGCAAGCCGGGTTTCAGCGAGAGACTCTACACCAGGGATTCAGTGAGACTCTTCCTTAGCAAATAAATTGGAAAACAGTTGCAGAAGACACTGACCTTTAGGTTAGAACTCGGATAAAGAGTAGTTATAATTAAGTTAGGCATTAAAGGGGCTAGCCTAACATAGTCTAGATTAATTTCCTAATCTGCAATAACTCTGAAATTTTAATTTTAATAATGAACTATTCAACATTTGTATAGTCTTTTTTTTTTTTTTTTGTTATCTTGGACTAAAAAGGGAAGCCACAGTTTCAAATATGCTAGTGAAGTGCTCTACTACTCCTCTGTCTGACCCCACCTTAATCTATAGAGGCTTTTTGTTTTTCTTTTTGGGACAGGGTTTCTCTGTGGCTTTAGAGCCTGTCCTGGCACTAGCTCTTGTAGACCAGGCTGGTTTCAAACTCACAGAGATCTGCCTGCCTCTGCCTCCTGAGTGCTGAGATTAAAGGCGTGCACCACCACCGCCCTGCCTAATCTGTAGAGTTTTAAGGAGAGAAAACATTTTAGGCTTGTTCCAGGTAAAACAGTTCTTAAAGAGCTTTGACTCTGTCCTTGGCAGCAGTGAAGAAAAGCACTGGGCATTTTGGGTGCTATTTTGCTGCTACAAATGATTTATACAAAGTAGATATTCATAAACAGCAGGCATTTATTAGAGTCATAGTTCTGGAAGCTTGGATGCAAGGCAGCAGCTCCAGTAAGGACTTTGGTGTCTCATGCATCACAGCATGGTAGTAAGGGCAAGACGCAGGCACAAGACAGGCAGAGCTATTTCAATTCATTTTGTTTTAAATCACATACCCTCTTCTATGACTGGTATTAATCCATTCATAAACACAGAGAGTTCATGGCTTTGTTGCCTCTCAAAAGTTCTTATTCTAACTATTTTAAAAATAGAAGTGAAATTTCTACATGAGATTTGGAGGGCACATTCAAGACACAGCTTGGAGATTGTTTTTGGTATTTCTAGGGCACAGTATCAGTGTTTGTGCTTCTGGGTTGTAGAGAGTATCCAGAAGAGATTGTCCCTACTTCTAGACCTTACTCCACCACTGGAAGACTAAAACCACTGAGTTTCTCATTCATAACTAGTACCCAGCCTGGATCTGTGACAAATATCTCATTTCTTCTCATTCTTGTTCTCATTAGACCTTCAGTGCTAAGACCAGAAAATCTGGCATCATGTCAGCCTTTCTCTTTTCGGACCTATTTTGAGGTATATATTAATATTTTATTTGTTTGTTTATTTGTACATGTGCATTTGAGAGTGTGTGTGTGTGTGTGTGTGTGTGCATGTGCACAAGTGTATGCTCATTGACACTGGTACCACCCCATGTATGTGCAGTCAGAGGACACCATGCAACGATGAGAGTTGAGTCCCTTCTGTCAGTGAACTGGTATCATTGGTACGGGTATTCAGTGCCTTTTCGCACTAAGTCATCTCCTCAGCCTGCATCCCCCCCCCCCATATAAACTAAGAGTTTCTTATGTCATCTAATGTTTACTGCAGTCAAATGCAGAACTATTTATTAACCCTGGAATGATTCAACTTTTACATTTCGCAGTCTTTTAAGAGAAAAAGATTTATTTCTTTTAATTTTATTTGTTTGGATGTTTTGATTTTAATTGTGTGTACCACATGTATGCCTGGTGCCTTTGGAGGCTAAAGGACTACATTGGTTCCTTCTGGCAATGGAGTTACAGGCACCTGTGAGCAGCTTTTGGGTGCTGAGACCTAGACATGGGTGCTCTAGAAAATCGGCAAGTGCTTATAACTGATGAGCCAGTCTCTAGCCCCATCCACAATATTTAGTAGACCAATCGTTCATAAATAAATACACATGGAAGGTAAATTTTAAAAGTATTTTTAGATTGAATGGATAAATAAGTATTTGCCAAATTAGCAGAAAACTACATGAAAAGCTACTTGCAAAGTATATAATTACTTTAAAGTGGGCATGTAATGCAAATTTGGGCCACGGTTTGAGGAATTATTTTTTGATAGTCACCAACATTTTTTTTTTCTCATTTACTAAGCATTTTACTTCATGGTCCCTTATTAATCTGTCAAAAGTTTCTTTTGTCATTTTTTTATTAAAATTAGTTAAAAATAGGCTGGGCAGTGGTAGCACACACCTTTAATTCCAGCACTCAGAAGGCAGGGGCAGACAGATCTCTATGAGTTCAAGGCCAGGCTGGCCTACAGAGCAAGTTCCAGGACAGGCTCCAAAGTTACAGAAAAACACTGTCTAGAAAAAAAAATAGTTAAAATATAATTGCAAGATTTCTATCATTCCCTTTTCTCCCTTCAGCCTTTCCTATGTTCCTTTCTAATTCTTTTAAAATCCATATATTCTTTTCTATGACTATTGTTGTCACATTTGTGTGTGTGCCTACATAACCATATGATTATGACCAGCTGAAACCATTTAGTGTTGCTTGTACATGGCTCATCATTTTATATTATGTAAATATTTGGGACGTTTATACCTGGGAGACAAATTCTCCATCACTCAAAATTGTTAGTTGTCATTGCTTTGATGATTTCGTTGTCTAATTAGGTAATTCTCCCACTAGCCTCTCAAATTTGTAATCTTGGTTTTTGCACTTCTCCATCAATTAAAACTGACAAATACTTCACAGATTCATTTTAAAATTTCTATTATTCAAAGTATGGGTAACTAAAATCAAAAAAGTTATCTGATGAAATGTAAATATGCTACCTAACAGTGCTTATAAGGAAAGATTAAAAACTTATGATGGAGGAAGGTCATTGGTTAATTATAATAAAGAAACTGCTTGGCTCTCATAGGTTAAAACATAGGTGGGAGGAGTAAACAGAATAGAATGCTGGGAGGAAGTGAGGTAAGACGCCTCAGACAGAGGCCATGCTCCCCTCTCCCGGGCAGACGCCATGAAGCAAGCTGCCAGGTCACACATGTGAATCTTTCCCTGTAAGACTGATGCTACAGATTACTAGAGATGGGTTTATTGGGATATGAGAATTAGCCTGTAAGGGCTAGAGTTAATGGGCCAAGCAGTGTTTAAAAGAATACAGTGTCCGTGTAATTATTTCGGGGCATAAGCTAGCAGGCGGCCGGGGTGCTGGGGACACAGCCCTGCTGCTCCCACGACTACAAACTTACAAGTATCATTTTGATTTTCACGATTATCATGAAAAAGTATTTATCTGCTTGCTTCTTTATTTATTGCAATGCTAGGATCAAATCCAAAGTTTCAAGTGTTCTAGTTAAAATTTTGTTTCTTTGTGTTCCTCACTGCACTACATTCTAACTTTGATATTTTGTGTACAATAAATTTTATTCATCAAATATTCATTAACTATGCAAACAGACTCATTGTGGTCATTTATGTCCTAGAATATTTATTGCAAAAGGAATGATACTGTAATGCATAAATATATTTGCCACATCCTTACAATGCTATAAAATGGAGGTATTGATTGATTTTTAACTATGAATTTTTCCAATAAAAGAAACATATAACTATATTTCTGAGTGAAAATACAAAGTTGTAAATCAGTAAAACCATCTTTAGTAAATTAAAATAACATATTCACATTGTTTCTATTTGCATATACATGTAAAAACAGCTGAAAATGAACCATAAAAGTAGTTAAATTTCACATTAAGACTTTTCATTTAACTAAATTTGATTTTTTATAAGTATATGAAATAAAATATAACCATATCTGCCCCAAGTTACTCTTTAATTCACCTCACATTTCCCCAACTTATTCCCCATCCCACCTTCATGTTGTTTTTTTTTTTTTTTTGATAGCACATTACGTTCAGTTTGTTTTGCTTGTTTTTGAGGCACAATTTCTGTTTGTAGCCCCACATTGTCCTGGAATTTAAAATGTAACTTATTCTTGCCTCCAACTCTTACTGATTCTCCTGCTTCAGCCTCTCAAATACTGTTATTTTTTTTTATAAAGACTACTGAATATATACTTGTGAGTTAAATGCCATAATGCCTTTAGTCCAAACTGAATTGGAATTTCAGAATGAAATTAAACAAGACATAGTGTTTCAAGAGACTGTTGTACAGACCTGATATGGCTAAAAAGGACCAGGATTGCTGTAACCCATTCTTTGACTGCAGAATGAACTTGCACATGTAAGGACTCAGCTAACTTAGATGTCGTTCACTCTGGGAATGGAAGGAAATCATCAGCATAGCCTGAAGCCCCACATGCAGTGTGTGCATCATGTTAAAACTCTAGCTCTCTTTGTTTAATTACCACACAAACTACTCAAGCTGGCTTCCCTAGGCTTACTTGTGTTATAAATGAATAACCTGATATTCTCATTTATACTTCATGCTTTGCAAGCTTGATAAATTTGAGTGCGGTTCACAGCAATTGACCCACTCTGGAAATGCTGACAAAATCATGCCCTGAGTATATAATCTAATCTAGGCCCTAGGTTTTGCTATTTTCTTCAAGGCAAATGATATTTTTAGAAGTAGTTCATTAAAATTAATAAAACTTTTTCTCTAAAAGCTGTTACTGTACCTAAAGTGCTCCATTTCTGTCAAAGCATAACCATTGTTCAAAGCTTGATCTAAGCCTTTACCTCCTACATGAAAGTCTCCGATCACATAAGGTAATTTATTTCTAAATTGCTATTGAAATTGTTTTCTTTGGATACTTGTCAACCATTGATTGTGCTTTTGTCAGTTGATAAAGATCATATCTTGTGTAGCACCAAGCTTAGTGTTTCTGTAAACAGTGCTATTTATTATAGTTTCACACTAACTATTGCTTGAATTGAGTTTTTATTTGTTGACTTGAGCTTGTTTCATTGCCTTCTGCTTCAATCACGATTTCTCTGGTGTCCTTCAATTTCATTAAGCACATGTACTTTTTTATGTTCGTTGAAATTTTATTTGATATCGTTCACATTAATAACTGTCTTTTTCTTGTATAAATTTTGTGTTTTGATAATATATTAAATGTGAAGAATACAGATATGATGGGATGTCATCCATTAATACATGGATATACTGTAAAATACTGAAAGCAAATGAGACACAACTGTGCCCTCAAACACTGTTATTTCTTTATAGTGCAAACCACCAGTACTTTCCTCTAGCTTTATGAAATATACATTATAGTTATCTCTTGTTTATAAACTCTTATAGTGGAAATTACTAGCATATGTGAATTATATTTTTAATGGGTGAATCTGAATGTTTTGCACATCTTTACATCAGTGGAAAACTTACGGTACTTGCTTTATGTAAAATTGATCATTAGAAATAAATAAAAATGAAGTGATGTGTTCATAAAAGTACAGGATTTTTTCTTTATTGAAAATATTTTTTCATACAATAAATATGATTAAGGTTTTCTTCCTTCTACTTCTTCCAGTTCTCCTTCTTCCAAGACCATAATTAGGATCATCCCCTTTCTGTGTCTCATGAAAAAACAAACAGAGTAATAAATCTAATAAGATAAAATAAAAACTATCACATTGGAATAGAACAAAACAAAGAAACAGAAAGAAATTAGCCCAACATAAAGAATAAGGAACAGAAGCCCACTGTTCACACTTTAGGAAATCCCATAAAACAGTAAACTGGAATCCACAATGTATATGCGAGGGAAAGAATGAATAAAATGAAAAGAAAGAATGAAAAAAATTAAAGGAATAAAACTAGAATAAATTAAGAATTATGAGGTAAATTTATTATTTTTTAAAAAGGAAAAGCCCTGGTATGACATTATAAATCAATGAATTTCCAAAGATGCCATTAAAACTCAAAGCAATTCCACTAAAATCAGGAACAAGACAAGAGTGTCTACTCTTTCTATACCTATTTAGCTTGAAATCTTAGGTAGAACAATAAGAAAATGGAAGAGCAACAATGCAAATTGGAAAATAAGACATTAAGGTATTTTTATATGCAAATGATATGATAGTATAAAAAATGATCTCAAAAATTCCACCAGGAAACTCCTACAGATAATAAACAGTTTCAGCAAAGTAGTTGGATATGATTAATAAAAAATGCAAAAAACAAAAACAAACCAATAATCCTTCTATATACAAATAACAAATGGACTGAGGAAAAAAATCAGGGAAACAACACCTTTGACAATCACCTCAAAAATATAAAATATTTGGGCTAATTTTATTTTATTTTTTATTATTTTTTTTATTGAGAATAAGAAAAAAAAAGTTTCCGCCTCCTCCCAGCCTCCCATTTCCCTCCCCTTCCCCCCACTCTTTTCCCCCTCCCCCACTCTTCTCCCCCTCCTCCCACTCCTCTCCCCCTCCCTCTCCAATCCGAAGAGCAGTCATGGTTCCCTGCCCTGTGGAAAGTCCAAGGTCCTCCCCCTCCGTCCATGTCTAGGAAGGTGAACATCCAACCTGGCTAGGCTCCCACCAAGCCGGAACATGAAACCCCATGCCATTGTCCTTGGCTTCTCATCAGTCCTCATTGTTCGCCATGATCAGAGAGTCCGATTTTATCCCATGCTTTTTCAGTCACAGTCCAGCTGGCCTTGGTGAGCTCACAATAGATCAGCCCCACTGTCTCAGTTGGTGGGTGCACCCCCCGTGGTCCTGACATCCTTGCTCGTGTTCTCCCTCCATCTGCTCCTCATTGGGACCTTGGGAGCTCAGTCCAGTGCTCCAGTGTGGGTCTCTGTCTCTATCTCCATCCATCACCAGATGAAGGTTCTATGGTGCAAGTGAAAGATACATAAGATAAAATCTTCAAGTAATTGAGGGAAGAAACTGAAGAAGATATCAGAAGATGGGAAGATCTCTCATGCTCACTGCTCACAGATCTGTAGTTTTCATAAAGTAAAAATGACTCTCCTACCAGCATCAATGAAATTCCCATCAAAATTCTACCATAATTCTTTTTAGATGTTGAAAAGAAAATTTTCAACTTCATATGGAAACACAATAAACTGAAAATAGCTAAGTCAACCCAGAATACTAAAAGAACTGGTGGAGATATCATCATCCTTGATTGGAACTTGTACTATGGAGCTATTACAATAAAAACAGCAGAGTATTGGCATAAAACCAGAAATCAAATTGAAATCCCAGACATAAATCTATACACCCAGCTAGAAGCCTGTTTTTTTTTTTTTTTAAAGAAAGAAAACAAAAATACATACTGGGGTAAAGAAACACCACCAACAACATATATACCTAACGGTGCTAGTCAAACTAAATGGCCACATGTAGAATAATCCAAATAAATCCCTGCTTATCACCATGAATAAAACTCATATCCAAATGGATCAAAGACCTCAACAGAAAACTATATACACCGACTCTGATAGAAGACAAAATAGGAAATAACATAGGACTCCTTGGCACAGGAAAAAAAAATGAGCAGAACACCATTAGCAGAGGCACTTAAATAAAAAATTTACAAAGGGACCCGATGAAACTGTAAAGCTTCTGTACAGCAAAAGACACCGTCATTCAGACAAAGTGACAGCCTAGAGAATGGGAAAAGAGTTCAACTTCATACATATCCAAGAGAGGGCTAGTCTCAACATGTATAAAGAACTCAAAGAACTAGATATCAGGAAGACAAATAATCCAATTGGAAAATAGAGTACAAGTCTAAACAGAGAATTCTCAAAAACAGGAAACTCAAATGGCTGAGAAATGCTTAAAGCAATACTTCAACATCCTTAGCTATCAGGGCAATGCAAATCAAAACTACTTTAAGATTTCCTCTTAGTCCTGTCAACATGGCTAAGATCAATAGGATAAGTGACATCTCGGGCTAGTGAAGATGTGAGTGGAAATCTCATCCATTGCTGGTGGCAGTGCACACTTGTGCAACCACTATGAAAATTAGTGTGGCAGTTTCTTAACAAGATAGGAATCAACCTAACTCTAAATCCAGCTATACCACTCTTGGAAATATATCCAAAGAACATTTTTTTCTTGCACAGAGAGACTTACTCACTATGCTAATTGCTACACTATTTATATCAGCCAGAAATCAGAAACAACCTAATCTCTCTTAAGAGATGAATGAATAAAAAATTGATATGTTTGCACAATAAAATACTACTCAGCTATTAAAAATGAAATAAAAAATTGCAGAAAAAATGGATGAAACTAGAAAAAAAGTCATCCTGAGTAAGCTATCCCAAATCCAGAAAGACAAAATACTGTGTATTCACTTATATGGGGATATTGGCTGCTAATTGAATAACAAAGATTTCCAGAGGTTAGGCATAGAGTAAGGGTTGGGGTAGGGGTGATAGATAGATCCCTTTAGAAAATGGACAACAAGGCTCCATTGCTGAAAAAAAAAATCTATTGAACTTTTAATATGGATAATCAAGGTGGTACCTACATTGAGCCTTCATCTCTGTGTGCTAGTGTCTTTGGTATAGGAAGATACTCTGTATGCTACCAACAGAGGAATTTAAACAACAACCCAGACCTTTATCATTTGGTATACAAAGGTGCTCTGCTTGTAAGATAAGTTAGTGTCATGGTGACACAAAATTTGTGGTAGTAACTGACTAATATCTGACTTAGGTTAGGCCCACTGCACAAGATGAAACCCACCATTAACACTACTTGGGTTACCCAAAACCTGAAATTAGTTATCTCAGGTAGCTTAGGGAAACAAGAACTAGTGTTCTAAAATTGTAGAAATAAAATGGCATTCTGCTACAGTCATGGATCAAATGTCTTGTTCAGCTGCCACCAGAAAATCTTCCTCTTATAGTAGATGGGAACAAATAGAGACACACAGCCAGACACTATGCAGAACATGAAAGATTTTCAAACAACCAGCCCTAAATGAGGTGTCTCCTTCAAGTCCATCCCCTCAGAGTTTGGTGAACCCTGCAGAAGAGAGGATGTAAAGAGTATAAGAGAGTGTGGAGGACAAACAAAAATAAGACTTTTTAAATGTTTGTGATCAATAGACATATGATCTCATAGACACGAGGGCAGCATACACAGGACCTACATGGGTATGTACCAGAAGAGGTCCTCCATCTGAAAGCAAAAGAGGATATATGCCCTTATTCTTAACTTTAAATAATAACCACCTGCAACTCGAAACTAATTTTCCTTCAAGAGAGTCTCACTGGGGAATCAAACCATTCTTTAGTGTAGGCTGAATTCCCAGAGTAGATGGCCAAAAGAAAAATGAACTCAATATAGAACTCTCGATAGAATAATTATGAATTGGAATGATCCTTGAACTGTATTAACTAATGATGCTTAACTTTGTGACAAAGAAGAAGAGAGAAATTCGAGTGATTTGGCATCTACATTTAATTAGTATGGGAGTAAGGAGGTGATAAATGGTGTCATTTCTGTATTACAGATGTTTTATTTATGTGTGTTGTATCTACTTTAAGAGCAAAGGAATATTCTGTAGCTGATACATTCTTTATATATGTTTGAAACACCACATTTGTTAATAAAAATTAACTTAATAATCATGACTCCAAATAATTGTAAATGTTGCTTGAAATGTTGACATCTAAAATAGAGAAGAGGATATCTTATGGAAACAAACCTGCTGTGCACTCTTGGCATGGGGAGACATTGCTGCTTGACAAAATTCCAGTCAGCATTTTGACATTTTGACCACACTTCTCCAGCACGATTTTTACTTTCATTTTTATTGATCCTCACTCTTAATGCCTTTCCCTTTGGGAAATTTTGTGTGGGTTCTAGTAAAGGGTAAAAATGTATACAATGGCCGCCTCTCTAAACAAAATAATTCTTTGGAAAAAAATTCCCAGCTACCTCAGAATTTCTTTGTGCCCCCCAATTACACCAAGAATAGAAAAGTTAGAGATTTATTAAACACCCCTGATCCCAAGGATAATATACCTACAATTCACATCTAGAGCCTAAGGCCATTAAGGACAAGAGTTCAGTTAATAAATGTAGAAGAATCAGAATGGTACAGTATAACAGGCAAAAAAGTAAGACATCAGGACCTTCAATTTTGTGAGTGTTATGAGGAGTACAGGTTCAATTAGTAAGACACACAGGGACACAATCAGGGAACAGATCAGTATTTATCCCATTCAGGACTGAAAGCTGCTCTTAAATTGTAGTGTAGTGCCTGGTGTCCAGAAGAAGCTCTTTTCTCAAGGTCTGGCATTGCATAAGGGTCTCCATTCCCTCTGGGGCTTGAGGAAAGTCCCTGCTTGCTAAAGCAGTCATTCTTATCTCTGGCAAGCGAAACTTGTGCACCTTCCATTAAGACGTGACCAGTGCCTATAGAGAAGGTCAATATTAAATTCCTCAACCTCTGATCTCAAGCTACATCCCAGCTCACACACCTCTTTCTCAACTATGGGATATAAACCGCATATTCTTTTTTTCAATCAATGCTGCTGGCAGTCTTCCTGATTGTTCCTCAGACTGTTTCTTTGCCCCTTGCACCATGTTGGCTCCACACATCCTTTTTGGGACCTGAGCACCTACATAAGCAGGCCTCCAGCACTCTCTTTCTAATGTTCTGGTTTATTAGTATTTAGCCAACATGCATTATGGGGTTTGACCAGTTTTTCACCAAATTTTTGACAGGTTGTACAACCATGAATGATACATTGAATGTGAATAAAGAAAATAATTTAATGTAAGTGTAAGTCAGTTAAACTCCATGTAGAGAACCCATATATATATATATATATATATATACATATATATATATTCATATTGAGCATATAAGTTATCAAAAACACAGCAAATTCATACTGCTTACACTTTATGCTTTTGTTTTGTTTACATCTTTGTTTTCTCTAGGTTACTACCTTCAATTATACTGGAAAGCGAAGCCATTTTTCATGATAAGCTCCTTTATTTTTTTTTAAATTACAAAATTGCATTGTGCTTGCCTTGTTCTCAGCCATTTGTGCCATTATTTCTTTTCCATAAATGTCAGAATTCTGAAATTTTTTCCTGTTGCCATATGAAACTTGTTGCCTTGCACGTCATCATGGAAAGGATGGGTAGCTGCATCCATTGAAAAACTCCTGTAGAATGTGGGATACCTCATGTTTGGTTCTCTAGTGACATGTAGTCTATGGCTAGGGGGACACATGGAGATGAAGCAGGAAGATGAGACTTTGCTTAAAAGAGATTAAGTTCTTCAACCAAAACTAAAGTAGAGTCCATGTTCCCAGTGGGATCTCAGAAGTTTTTTCTGCTCTCTCTACTGCCCTTACACAGTGATGAACTGAGTGAACCAATGTCAAGGTGGTGTGAGAAAGTGGATGGAAATAGAAAGGAACCGATGAAAGGGGCATCTCTATGACTTTTCAGCTTTGATGCAAGTGGTTAATATGGAAATCAAAGTTATTAGTAAGGTGAAAAATTCTGTTCATAATTTGAATTTGTCAAATAGTTTTTGATAGGATGAAGAAGACCAATTTATGATACTACTTAGTCATAGTATATTTTATAAACAGCATTTGTACCTCAAGTTCTTATAGAGGACATTTTGAGTTGAGATTCTGGTTCTAAGAGCAGAGTCTAAGAATGATGAATGTGTACCTGGTAGAATGCATCTTATTTAGATGTCTGACATTCATCACTTATATATACCAACAAAATGAGCCTTTGGAATAATCTAAACATTAGTAGATTAGAGGTGAGGCTAGATGTGCACTGTGTTTTCTTCCTTAATTGGGACTCTACCTTATTTGGAGATAACCTCTCACTGAACCTGAAGTTTGCTGATTGGCTAGGGCAGCAGGCAATCCACCTATCTCCACCTCTCAAACACTGAGATTCTAGGTATACACTATATGTCTTGGCTTTTTAAGTGAGTGCTGAAGAAATGAACTTAGGTTCTTGTTCTTGCACAACAAACACTTTGGAGCCTGACCTGACTCCCCTGACCCTCAAAGTCATCATTCTGTATACAATCCATTTTATTTTTCTCTAGATATAGGAGTAAGAGAAAGAAATGGAGGTACAAGAAAATAAACATATTTTTTGTTGTTGTTGTTCTTTGTTGTACCTCCATTTTATGCTACATGAATGCATAAAAAGTTGCATTACGATTGGAAAGATTTATTCAGGTTTCATTTCTTTCAATCCATACAATAATATTGATTATTATATGAATGTAAATCTAAGCATATAATTCTTAATTTTAAATGTTTTTACTCTGTGACCCTAAATGTGGAGCCTTAGTGATCTCAAATATCATCATGGCAGTTTTTATCATTTTTTCCCACCCTTGCCATGTAACTCATGTTAACATTTTGCCCTTCTGTGAAAATAGCACTTCATTTCTGACCCTCACATCTTTAAGATAGTGTTATAATTTTTTTACCCAAAGTCAAGGCTAGCACAATTTCTGTAGGTATCAATGCAATCAAGGAAATGGAGCATGCGCTTACCTCCATTACATCTATTGTGAGCTGGATTCTGTATTGTTCAAGCACAGGTAATAAAGAATGAGTACTTGTGTGAGTACCTCGAAAATAAACTTTTCTTCATTTAGTCATGTCAACGTTATAGAATGGGAGCAAATTAATGAACCCAGGCACATGTCACACAAAATGCATTAGTGCACTCCAAGCTTCTATAAAAGATTTAGTTTAGGATAAACATGCACCATTGTATTGAAGGATTGTTTGTTGCTGCTTTGTTTTTCTTCTTTTTCCCCTATTTTCCTTCTTATTAGCATCTAGTATTTTAATTTCAAAGTAAGAAATTTGATAGCTGCCAAGCTACTTTGAAACAATGGATTATTCTCTGCAAATGGAAAACAAGGTTCCTATTGCCAATGACTGTACCCACACAGTTTATTCAACATGGAAAAGTTGAGCTGGAGTCTCACCCCTATATTATAGTGTTTTTGGTGTACTCAGAAGGCTACCAAACTAGATGTAAGTACCAACATAGCCATAAAACCTTTGACACACAATTTGTCCTGTCTGCAAAATATGCTAGGGCAATGGTGGCAGAGAATTTCTGGGAATATCCAACTAATGACTCAATTGACTTAAGGTCCACTTCACAAGAAGAAACTATATTTACACTGTTTTGGTGGCCAAGAAGCAGAGACTCGATATCAAAGATGAGTAGGATAAATCTAAATGCTCTTGTTGTGGTGGTCCTTGGACATCCCACAGGGCAGGGAACCCTGATCGCTCTTTGGGCTGATGAGGGAGGGGGACTTGGTTGGGGGAGGGGGAGGGAAATGGGAGGCGGTGGTGGGGAAGAGACAGAAATCTTTAATAAATGAATAAGTAAAAAATAACAATAAAATGACTCCTAATGATATTTTGCTCTATTCATAAATTGGTGCCTTATTCAGCCATCAACACAAAGGCTTTCTTACAGCATCAGAGGTGAGTTGTTGCAGCTTATAATAAAATAGTTACATACTAGCTCAGAATGGAGTATAATAAAGGCTTTTTGTTTAGGGATAGACTCACAAATCGTAGTCTTTGCATGAGCAGGCCACTGAAACTAGATCCAGCAGCCAAAGGGCCACACGTGCTTTTGCATCTGCACACATAGTACATGTGACCACACACAACATGGGCCAGAATCTTAAAGGCTATTGGCTGAAAAAGTTTCCACAGCACATTACCCTTTTGTCTAAGTAAAAGAGTTATATGCCTAACACATAATTATATATAATAAGAACAAATATCAAAAAATAAAAATTAGAATTACAACCAGTATGAAGCAAAAAAGATATGCTAAATATTTTAATAGTTATCCTATCCTAAGGTGTCTAAGTCTTATATTAGAAATGGCTTGACTAAGTAATGAGAGGAAAGAAACTACGACTATCTTGTCTTCAACCCAATTAAAGTCCTGAGGAGGGAAATAATATTACTTGAGTAAACAGGAAGTGCAATCAAGCAACTTCCAAAAGGTGCAATAAATGACAGAGACAACCAGCTACCTGAGTAATCACCCAAAATTTTATTTGCAACCTTGGGCAATCAACTTTGCCTAAGGTCTAGAATTAACTGACAGACCATTTTTAGAGGCAGGAAAAAATTTTAAAACTGTTTTACTCTGTCTTGGAAAGGTTTAGTATTCTTTTTGTTTGTATCCTGCTCGTCCAGTCTGGACACTATGCATTTTGTCAATGGTCAAGGCATGGACAGTTGTTTTTTTCCCAATGGCCAGTTTCACCAAGAAGAAAACAAGCTCCTTGTGGAGTGTCTTCAGTGCCCAACATTCTCTCGGGAATAGATCAGTGGTATCAGAAGCAATCATGTCTCAAATCAACAGAAACATGTTACTTGAATGCTATATTCTATAGTTCTTTGAAGTGTTTGAAGATTATGTATCTATATGGAATACAATGCCTATGTATCTTAATTAGTATAACTATAAGTATGACAAGCATGGATGATTATTTACCTATAATTCTTAATACCTATATATCTTAAAGACTAAAGTTTCATATCAAAATATTAAAAAAAATCTTTAAACAACTCTGCAGCAAATGAGAACAATGACCTCAAAATGTATACAATGTATAAGTATCTTGATTAGAGCTAGAAATGTATAGCACAATATGATAAATATATTCTAAAATTTCATTAATATACAAAATAGCTTAAGCAGAGATAGAAATATGCATCCATACAATATGACAAAATAACTTTGCCTAGGTGCACAAATATAAACAGAAACAGAAGCTTATTCAATATAGCAAATATAATTTAAGTTTGTATAATATACAAGAATCTATACAAATGTAGATTTGTTCATAAATAATAGCTCACAAGTATTCTCACTATTACTCACTATTATTTTTAGTGTGAGTAAGCTCAC
The DNA here is from genome assembly GCF_014885135.2 of Alexandromys fortis. Taxonomy (NCBI): domain Eukaryota; kingdom Metazoa; phylum Chordata; class Mammalia; order Rodentia; family Cricetidae; genus Alexandromys; species Alexandromys fortis. The sequence goes on from NW_026067921.1 coordinate 12,175,799, forward strand.
ACTAATCTACCAAGTATCCCATCCAATTATTTTTTCCTTTTTTCAAAAGAGATCCCTGAACCTACTTAATTTCCAGCCCAACCCCTAACCTTATACCACTTATAATCAACTACTAATAGATGTCCCTATCCCTGGCTGAGGGAATTTCCACAGCAGGGGAGCAAATATTGGGACTTATGGCATGTTGAAGACATAATGCAGAGAGACCTTGGAACACACATCTCTAAATGAGATCTCTCCATCAAATCCCTCTTTTCAGCGCTCAGAGAACCCTATGAAAGAGGAGGTAAAATTTAAGAGTCTGAGGTATTGGAGGACACTAAGAGAAGTCCCTCTGAATCAGCTAATCCTGGCACATATGTGCTTACCAAGACTGAAGGCAGCAATCGCAGCGCTACAGTGGTCTGGACCAGATCATATATTATAGCTCTTACCTTTGTATTTTTATGGGACTCCTGAGTGTCAGAATGAGTAATTCCCTGACTTTTGTATCTGCTGTCGGGACTGTGTTTTCTCTGTTGGGTTGCCATGTCCAAATTATGTTCAATGGTTTTTGCTTCATCATATAATATTTTATTTTGTTTTATTTGGTTGTTATCTCTTAGAAGGCTGTCCTTTTATAATGAGTGTCAGAAAAGGAGTGGATCTTGGGGGAGAGGAGGTGGAGAACTGGGAATACTAGAAGGAGGAAAATTGCAATTGGCATATATTGTATGAGAAAAGAATTTATTTTCAATAAAAGGAAATAATTAAACCATGATTTGTGTTGATAAGTTAAAATTAAAACTATGTCCAGTAATAAAGAAACTTCTTATATTTTGCTCAAAGACTATTGATATCTCCTCTAAATTGTATTTATCATGTTTATTTGCAGACATTTAAAATTTCAAATCAATAAAAACTACTACTGATGTTCATGAATACATTTTCTTTTTGTTGTTTTTTTTAATATTTCTATTTCAAAAAACACATTTTTTTTTTAATTTTACATACCAGTCCTAGTTCCCACTCCATCCCATCCTCCCATTTCCTCCATCTTCCCCTTACCCCATCCTCCATCCACTCCCCAGAGAGGGTAAGGCACATTGCTTTGAGGAAGGAAAAAGTCCTTCCCTACAATGTCTAGGCTGAATAAAAGTATCTATTAAGAGAAAATGGGTTCTACAAAACTAGTACAATCAGTAGGAATTAAATCCCAATGCCACTTCCAGTGGCCATGCAGTCTACCTCAGCACATTCAGAGAGTCTAGTTTGGTCCTATGCTGGTTCCTTCCATGTCAGGCTGGAGTTATTAGCTCAGGTAGACTGTTTCAGTGGGTGTCCCTATCATGTTCTTGACCTCTTTGTTCACATTCTCACTCCTCTTACTCTTCAACTGGACTTTGGGATCTCAGCCCAATGCTCCACTGTGGGTTCCTGCCTCTGTTTCCATCATTTGCTGGACGAAGGTCCTATGGTAACATTTAAAATATTCATTAATCTTACTACAGAACAAGGCAAGTTATGGCACACTCTCCACTATTGCTTAGGATCTTAACTGGGGTCATCCTTGTGGATTCCTGGGAATTTCTCTAGTGTCAGGTTTCATGCTAGTCCCAAAATGACTCCCTCAATCAAAATATCTTCTTCCTGGTTCTCCATTTCTGTCCTTTCCCCATCTTGACTATCCCATTTTCTCATGTTCTCCTCCCCCTCCTCTTTTCACCTTCTCCTTCCCTTCTGTCCTCCCTTTTCCTCCCACCCCCATACTACCAATTCAGGAGATCTTGTCTATATTCCATTCCCAGGGGGATCTATGTATGGTTTTCTTAGGGTTCTCCTTGTTAATTAGCTTCTCTAGGATAATGAACTATAGACTCAATATCCATTGCTTTACAGCTAGTATCTACTTATGACTGAGTAATACTATGTTCATCTTTCTGGGTCTGGGTTACTTCACTAATGATGTTTTTTTTTTCTAGTTCCATCTATTTGCATGCAAATTTCAAAATTTCATTTTTTTTTTTTTGCTGCTGAGTAGTACTCCATTGTAAAATGTACCTCATTTTCTTTATCCATTCCTCAGTTGAGGGGTATCTAGTTTGTTTGCAGGTTCTGACTATTACTATTAATGCTGCTATAACACAGTTGAACAAATGTCCTTGTAGTATGTATGAACATGCTTTGGGAATATGCTGAAGAGAGAGTTATTGCTGTGTCTTGAGGTAAGTTGATTCCCAATTTTATAAGAAACCACCATACCGATTTTCAGAGTGATTGTATATGTTTACATTTCCATTAGAAATGAAGTGTTCCCCTTACACCTCATCTTCTTTAGCATAAGCTATCAATGATATTTTTGATCTCAGCCATTCTGCCTGGTATAAGTTGTTTTGATTTGCATTTCCCTGATGGATAAGGATGTTGAACATTTCCTTAAGTGTCTTTTGGCCATTTGAGATTCTTCTCTTGAGAAAACTTTGTTTAGATTTGTACCCCATTTTTAAACTGGATTATTTGGAATTTTGATGTCTAATTTATTGAGTTTTTTTATATATTTTGGAGATCAGTTGATGTGGGATTCCCCTCTGTATGCGTGAATACCATTGATCAATAAAGAATCTGTCTATGGCTTGTGCAGGGCAGGATAGAGTTAGGTGGGTATGGGAGGACTAAACTAAATGCTGGGGAGAAAGAAGGCAGAGTCAGGAATTCACCATGGAGCTGCCAGATAAGAAAGATACAAGCCTCCAGCTAGGACCTTGACGGTAGGCCATAAACCTTATGGTGAAATATAAAATGGGTTAATTCTAGATGTAAGAACTAGCTAGCAATATACTTAAGTGATCGGTCAAACAGTGTTTCAAATAATATAGTTTCTGAGTGATATTTTGGGACTGAGTAGCTGGGAATAAACAAGTGGCCTCCATTCTACAAATTGGCATGCCAACATTTGGAGCTGATGCCTGCCACCCACTTCATGTCTAGATGCTTATGTGCCCACTTGGGGTCAGAAAGAAAACTAGCTGAGACTATGCCCATGTCTCAGCACTTCCCACCTTGGCAGGCAGTGGAGTCAGGTGTGCTAGGCATACACAGGAAGGAGAACATGGCATATACACAGAGATATTTCCAGGCCATGCAGTGCACTTCATGGTAGATTTAGCTTTTATTAAGATAAAGAGGGTTTATATGCTGCATGGTGCTTCCCAGAGTTGAGGTGGTAAGGATGGCGCCTACCAGGCAGTCTCAGACATTAAACATCCCTTCTCCATGTTGGACTGGGCAGAGTCAACAGGCAGGGCCTTGCTTGCTTGGTCGCCTTAGGCACACTTGCTTAGCAAAAGAAGAAGAAGAGGGAAAAGGAGGAGGAGGAGGAGGAGGAGGAGGAGGAGGAGGAGGAGGAGGAGGAGGAGGAGGAGGAGGAGGAGGAGGAGGCACTACTTCTGGTCAGAAAATAAATACAGATACACAATAAAGACAGATTCAAATAAAAAAGAAAAGCTCTAAATTGTTCACAATGTACATAGGCTTGGAAGAGAGAAGAAAGAAGAAGAATATAAAGAGTTATAAAAGAAATTTAAATGACTTTTAAAAATAAAGTCTTTAAAGAGACAGAGTATAGACAGCCATAGATTAAAAGGAGTAAAAAAAAAATAATAAGACATGTAAAGATGGAAAATACACAGAGATTCTGGATTATTTATATTATTGTGTTTTCTTTGAATTTTTGACTATGAAGAAGCTAAGTACAGAGAGACATTTCATTATATGTGCTGCTAATCTAAACCAACCTATATATGTTAAATCTATCTTGATTCCAAAATTTGTGTCTAAGGATTTGGTGCTTTGGCAAAGAGGTTCTGCTTTTGTTTCCACAGAAGATGAGAACCTGTGCATTAATTCCAGACTAATGTGGTTTGATGAACCAATATTCTCCAAAAGGTTACTGTGAAGACACCCAAAAATACTTGGCCCAACAAAAAGAAGGAAGCAGTTTGAAGAGATCTACGTCCATATTCTCAAGTATTGTTTATAAATGATTGTTTACATTTAAAGGGGGATATGGTATAGAGATCAATACTTTGCATTGGTATGGACCTTTGTTTATTGATAAAAATTTAAGGCCAATTTTGTTGCATGCATATGTCTGCTCTTGATTAAAGTATTGTGTTTATCTTGCTCATTTAAAAATGTAATATATAATTAAGAAATATAGGTTAATAGATAATTATCTATAATAATCAAGTGTGTAGTCATGTTAGTAAGGGTGTCTAGATATATAGAGATATATTTCAGTTAGATAGTTATTCTTCAAATCTTTCAGAGACCTTCAGAATATGTCATTTAAAATGTTTTAAAAACTTGGGACTTTTCATGACAATGAGACACATCTGCTCCTGGTAGCACCAATTACTTCAAGAGGAAGATGAACATCAAAGAGGCTTCTTATGGAGCTTTCTAGCCATTTGGGCAAGGAACTGCTTTTTCCTGGGCTGCTTGATGGTACGTTGTATGACTTGGACATGCAGGACCCACAGAAAAATGACTGATGAACTTACTTAAAGATGAGATGATCTTACGGGGTTTCTGCTTCATGAAAGAGTGTGCCAAACATTCAGCAGGACTCACAAAAATGTGACTAACAAACTGCCAATATTGGCAGAACTGTTTTTGAAATTTCTTGCTTCATGGAGAAGCCTGCCAGATACTATGCACTTGTAGGCTGCAGTGGATGCCCCCCAAATACAAAAGAACATTGTGTTACTGTTCAGGTAGCAAGATGTCTTTGTAAATTCTAGAGTTTTGAAAGTTGCTTAGAATACACTTTCTGTTTACTTAGGTAACATATCTTTCTGTAGTCTTTGATGGAGTTGAAGAATAGATAGTTATAATTATATATTGTAACTGTAATTCTCTCTTGATAACCATTTTGATTTTTGTAATCTTGCTACATTAAAGTTAAAACCTTCTTTTTTATTTAGACAGAAAAGAGGAGGTGATGTGGGATTCCCCTCTGAATGGTGTGAATACCATTAGTTTATAAAGAAACTGTCTATGGCCTCTATAGGGCAGATTAAGTGGGGAAAGGACTAAATTGAATGCTGGGAGAAAGAAGGTGGAGTCATGGATTCACTATGGTGCTGCCAGACAAGAAAGATGCAAACACCAGATGTAACTTTACTTTACTGGTAGATCATAAGCCTTGTTGTAAAATATGAAATACTGGAAATGGGTTAATTCTAGATGTAAGAGCTAGCTAGCAATACACTTAAATGATTGACCAAGCAGTGATTCAAATAATATAGTTTCTGAGTGATTATTTTGAGGCTGAGTAGCCAGGGACAAACAAGTGGCCTCCTTACTACAATCAGTCCTCTGTCTGATATGGGGTTGGTGAAGATCTTTTCCCATGCAGTAGGCTGACTTTTTGTCTTATTGACTGTGTCTTTTGCTTTACAGAAGCTTCTCAGTTTTGGGAGATCCCATTTATTTATTGTTGTTCTCAGTGTCTGTGCTACTGGTGTTATATTTAGGAAGTAATCTCCGAGCCCATGCATTGAAGGCTACTTCTTGCTTTCTCTTATATCACATTCAGTTTTCATATTTCAAATTAATCATCTGACTTTAAAACAGATATTGAAGCTTTTTGGCAATGATAGCATTTCTCATTGTATATGTATGAGATAGGGGCAATTAAGTTCTGAGTGCCTCATTTCCTTAGCACCAATACCTCAGCTAAGGTTTACAAGGTCAGTGATCATGATATGGGAGTAACACGTGATGTGCTTATGTTTCAATTTAGGTAGTCAGTACTTGACAGAACCTACTACACCCTCATCATATTATAGCATATTATTATCTTCTTTATGTCTACATAAGAAGATTGCCTATCTTTTTCTCACATGCTATGTGTGTGTGTGTGTGTGTGTGTGTGTGTGTGTGTGTGTGTGCGCGTGTGTGTACATGTGTGCATGAATGTTTGGGTTCAAGGCTGATTTGAGAATTTTTCTTGATTACTCTCTACTTTATACCATTTGAGGCAGGGTCTCCCTACCAGGATATTATCTCACCCATACAGCTAGTAAGTATAGCTAGCTAGCATGTTCTAGTGATCCCTGTGTCTGCCTTTTGAGCACTGAATTAGAGGAGATTTACCAGGCCTATTGGCATTTATTTAGATCCTAGGGATCTGAACACCAAACCTACACTCCTGGCACATCCATTAACAGTGGGGTTATCTTACTAGTCCCTGGTGAAGGATTTTACAGCAAGCAAATGGCAAGAATATAGGATAGGAAGGAAGATTACAAAATTATTACCTGCTATGTGTTTGCAAAACCTCCTCTAACAAAATGCTTCACTCAAAATATACCTAATTTCTAAGGGATTGTACATGCTAAGAAGAAAGTATTGAATTTTAACTGAAGACTCCTTCTGGGACTCTAATAAATATGATTCACTAATGGATTGCATAACTGCTTTCATCTCCTCCTCTACAAAAAGGATTATTATACTGATTTCTTCCTTAATTTACCATAGGGAGTTAATGTTCTATTATGCATTCAGTTCAGGTACCAAAATAATGTAATACTATAGAAAACAAATTGAAATATTCTGGGTAGAAGGCAAGTAATTAACATTGCTTCATTTGGGTTTTACTGAGTGAAAAAAATGTGTTTTATAAGTAAAAAACTTGTTTGTTCAAATCTATTCATCTTCTGTAATATAGTTATAGTATTCACAATTTTCTCTGCTTCTGCTGACTTTTCTTTTGAATGTTCAAACTGGTTATAATTTCTACTTACAATAAGGAAAATTGTTACATAATATTACACAGAAATAACCTAATACCTCCCTAGGGTCTCTGAGGTACACTAAGATTTATGATCTACAAATTTTGTTTAGTTAGGTACAATATATGCATCACCAAAATTTAGCTTATAATGTGCTTCTCTTTCTGTTATTTTGAAATTGCATAAACCCCAAGCTGGCATTCTACCCCAACACAACCCTGGGTCACAAATGGACAGAACATTCTCATTGTGAGGTATATGATGTGCACTGTCAGTTCCTCAGAGTCTACAAGATGTGACCAGGCTAGAAAGTGCAGGGCTGATGAGAGAGGTGTATGTGTAAAGAAAGAAAAGGAGGGTAAGTTTCTAAGTATGCCAGGAATGCTACTTTCTAAGTCACAATACTTTTTACTTAGATAACAAGCACATAACCCAAACAACCTCTTTACTTTTAACACAGAGCATATCTACCAAACATTTCATTCAGATGTTTTACAATAAATATTTTAATTAGCCAAATATACTTAAAGGCAACATTTAATCATCTTAATTTTTCTTGAGGTATTAAATGCTGTTTTCTGTTTTTAATTGTTTTTCTATTGTTGAGATAATATACCATGAGAAAAACAACTTATAAAAGAAAGCATTTGATTTGACTGACAAGGTTTCATAGGATTGGAGTTTACAAAGCCAGACCAAAGGCATAAAGGTTTGGCAGTGTAAACAACTGAGAGTTGGTATCTTGATTCACAAATAGTAGAGTGAGTGAGGCAGGCTGGGGATGGCACTAGTCTTTTGAAATCCCCAAGTTAACCCTCAGTCACATACCTCCTCTGATAAAGCCATACCTCTTAATCTTTCCAAGCAATTCCAACAACTGGGAACCACGTATCCAAACTTATGAGCCTATGAGAACCATTCTCCTTTTAAACACCACACTGATATTATAGATTAAGTCTATTGTCTCTCATCATTCCTGTCTGAACATAGCATACCTTTGTATTAGACAGAATAGCCTAGAAAATCAGCTGCCCTACAAGTAGTGTAAGATATTCGTAGTTCTTAAATCCCATACCCTTCTCTTTAACTTTATTGAATGCTAAAGCCCAATATCCTTTTCCTTGAATTCCATGTTTAATTTCCATTTTCAATTCATTTGTATTGAGAAATTCCTAGGACATCAGTGAGGTACACTTTGGAATGGGTCTTCTTGAGCATTTCCAGTGAAGATTAGTTTCTGAAGCCATTCCTCTATGAACCACCTGACTTTAATACTGATTAGTTGTGAATTTTGGTTGTCTTTATTTGTGTATTTTTGAGTATAGTTTTATTCATTTCTTTTTCCTAGTGTATCTCTCTATTATGATCTATTGTCAATCATTTATATGATTTATATAGGAAAAGTGGCTTCTTCTTACCTCTGGATCTCAATCTACTTTTTATTAAATTTCAAATCCCCTACAAAGGGCTGAAACAGACCTTCCTGAACACCAGGTTCTTTCAGCATTCCTCAGTCCCTACCCTTTAGAGGGTATGGCTTGCATACCCTACTGCCTACCCTGAACTCTCCAGTCAGGGGACTGGGCTGCCCTTACTCCAGAGACACTTCCCGATATAATCCAGACATTTTGGTTACCATTCTCTTCAGTACCTTTAGCTTCCTAGATGCTGCATCTGATTCTTCTTTTCCCATTTGCCTTCCTCTCCATGTCTGTGAACATGGCCCTGCTCAGTATGGTTATAAGCACTCTGGATTCTCCCAGATATCTCTGCTCGTCCGAATACCTATAATAAACTTTCTCCTCCGCGGTATCTAGGAGTAGACATGTCTTTTCCTTTCCTTTTCACTTGTTTTCCCGTTCACTTTTCATTGGCCATGAAGTATCCACCAACTTTAGCTATTAGTTATAACTCTCTAAGCCAGGAAAACTAAACATCCCAGTGAAGGCCCATGAATTATGCTGAATTATGTCTTAGGAACTACAGGCAAAGAGTTTGAAGTTGTAGTCTATGCATTGGAATGAGCTCTGTAAACACCATCCAAAGTATGCTCCAAGTTTGTTTGCATTAATAATTGTACCAACAGTGTGCAGGAGTTTGGGAGGCAATTTAAAGGTCATAGAGAAAATATGTTTTCATATTAAAATATTAAAAACTAAATATTTGCATAGAACAAGCAGCAGGAATTATTGAACAGAATGAGAAATTTTTAAAATATATATAATAAAATACATTGAAAGTGCTCTGAATAAATGAAGACACATCTATCTCATGATTTAAATTTATAAATACATTAAGTTTCACATAATTAATTTGAAATATTTCAGTTATACTACTGAGACTAGATAATTTAAAATATAAAAGGTAAATAAGTAGGTATAAATAGTAAAACAAAAATTAGAGTGTTTATTAGATGTTGATGAAAAACTGACTTAATAAACATTCCTGCTTTTTAGATACCACTATAGCTGGACTAGAGTTTGGATTAAGTTGTCATGGAGACAAAACAGACACAGACTGTGATGTTGTAAGGATAGAGTCAGGTAACGGATATGTGGTATTTCTTTCTTTTCATTTTGATTCTGTTCTGCTTGTCTTCCTCATCTCTAGCAAGTGACTTTGGACTATCTAAAAAGAGAATATATACAATAGTCAGCGCATATTTATATACAAATATTATGTGTCAATCAAAAAGTACAAAATGATAGTTATCTACTCTCACATCGATTCTACCTGAATTGCTGAAGAGTCGGATAAGAATGTTAAAGTAAGGCCACGTGGCCGGGGAAGCGGACACGTCACTGCCGCCAGCAACGTCACCAGGTCCGGCCCAGCCTGACTGGGCATGATTGGGTGTTGAGATCGCGTCGCGCTTCCTCCTCTGCTCGGCATGTTCAGGGCGGCTTGCTCTCTTTTCCCTTCGGCACAGAAGAGGCGATGGCGGCGATGGCATCTTTCGGTGTCCTGGCGCTACTCCTGCTGTCCAGGTTATCTTGCTGCTCAGAAGCCTGCCTGGAGCCCCAGATCACCCCTTCTTACTATACAACCTCAGATGCCGTCATTTCTACAGAGACCGTATTCATCGTGGAGATCTCACTGACTTGCAAGAACAGGGTCCAGAACATGGCTCTCTATGCTGACGTTAGTGGAAAACAGTTTCCAGTAACCCGGGGCCAGGATGTGGGCCGATATCAGGTTTCGTGGAGCCTGGAGCACAAAAGCGCCCACACAGGCACTTATGAGGTCAGATTCTTCGATGAAGAGACCTACAGCCTCCTAAGGAAGGCTCAGAGAAATAATGAGGACGTTTCCATCATCCCACCCCTGTTTACAGTCAGTGTGGATCATCGGGGCACCTGGAACGGGCCTTGGGTCTCCACGGAAGTGCTGGCTGCAGTGATCGGCATAGTCATCTACTACCTAGCCTTCAGTACAAAGAGCCACATCCAGGCCTGAGGGCTGCATCCTCAGCCTTCGATTGCTTCTTTCAATGAACAGTTGCTATTTGTGATGAGTACATTAAAAAAAAAAAAAAAAAAAAAAGTTAAAGTAACCCTAAAACCACAGGCGGTATAATATTTATAAGTGCATACATATTCATCTAGTTTTACTGTTTTATGAATTATAGTTTTATTTAACTGGTTCATATGAGTTATGTTATGTAAATAGATGGATTATTTAAAATGAAGTAAATTAACCTATATATAACTCATAAGTTTGGGTATAAAATTAAATGACTTAGATAAAAGGGCTCTGTGTCAGTATTGAGATGATTCTTCGTTCAGACGAAGGCTTTGCCTTTCTAGTTGTTTCCCATATCACAAAGCTCCAACACCTCTCTAAGAGTCAGGCCTTTAGGAGTAAGAAACCTTATATAGAATGAAGGAAAACTCTTGCTCGCTGGAATAGAACTGTGACTGCAGCCTCATTAGTTGAGTTTTGTGCTCTGATAGAGTGAGCTGCTGTCTGAAGAATTCAGTTATATTCACCAACTACAAATATACTAATTTTTCATCAGAAATAAGAGGTTCCTTAGGTTTTCATTTGTTCCCAGGGATATGTTTGTTGCCCAATCCTTTAATCCAGCAAAGATTAAAGACACCATTATTATTATTATTATTAATATTATTAATATTATTTCTTAAAATAATCCAACAAAGACACCTGCTCTTAAGCTACCTCCAATGTCCTCTCGACTCCTTGGGAAATTTTCTCTGATTATTCTCATGTTTCCTGATGGCAGACAGAGCTTAGACTGTTGACTGCTGAAAGGCAGCCTCTGAAAGGCTGTTGTACTGTGCAGCCTGTAGAGATGCTGAGTGAAGACTCTCATGCCAATGACGATCCAGCCCAGAGCAACACTGAAGCTGCAGCCCAGGGACAATGGCCACTCATTTATAGTTTTCAAGAGCTTGCAGCTCTGAACACCCAGTTAGCAGCCACAAAAACACTGTGTAGAAGTTTGTATTTTAACCGCACATTTTAGCTCAGTCTAAGAGGAGGAGTTAACAAAATGGTTTATTAAGAACTATCTGTGCCCTGTGTCAGCCACATAACCCGACATAGGTTTTGTATTTTATGAGGTTGAGTTAGGTGGGTTTGAAGTTGCCTATGTATCTGAAGATACATGATTTCAAATTCAAAAGAAAAATTCCACTTACATCTTTATGTGAAAAGTATTTATTCCAGATCTCTGTCAGAGTTTAGACTTGCTAGAAAAAAAAAAATGGAAAGAAACACCATGACCTACAGCAGTGGTTGCTAAGGAGACCAGCTGCATAAAGGTTTGGGTTATTAATCAGTAATATCTTCCCAAGGAGTCTGCCATGATGGCAGAAATAGCATTACCGAGCCAAAATTTATTTCAATTAAATTGTATATATAGGGATGTCTCATTAAAATTCACATCTCTCTATGGTTATAAATCTTTTGTTAGTTATTAACAATTTACCACATATATTTTCAAGGATTGGAACAAGCCAGATGTGTTTCGAAATAAAAGAAATGAAGAAGAGAAAATCTAGGCTATGATGAGTTATCTTCCTGGAGGAGAAGGTCTGTGCAGGGTAGCAGGATGGAAAATGGATGAAAGGACAGTTCAAGAAATACTGGTGGGTACCCAGGGAAAGAGCCACCATGCGGGCAAAGATAGAGACACAAAAAGGATGGAGGAGGGAAAATCCTCAGAGTGCAGATGAAAAGAATAATAAAGGTCAGTGTCTAAATGCATCTGGAAGTCATTCCATCTAACTTGAGATTTTACTAAACCTACTCAAGATCTACTCTGCATCATAAGTTATTAAGATAAAAATAAGTAGTTCTTAACATGAGAATGAGGTCACATAATCATGGTTATTTCATAAAAAAACACCATATATTAACATTATCATGCCTAAAAGAGATTTGTTCTTCATTTGGAAACAGAAAGATTAAACACAAGTGAACTTTAGCTAGTCCTGCCAATGAAATGTTAAGGCAAGGCTTATTTTATCGTGTTTTGACTACATATGTTTTTATAAAATTTATCATACAAGTCAGGTAATTCAGACACAGTTTCATATTTCTTAATATTTATATAGCATATAGAGTTGAAAGTTTTTATTTGAGAAATATTTGAACAAGTCTACTTCCTTACTCTAAGTTGTTGAAATTTTTGTGAGTAAAGAAAATAAGAATCTGAGAATGAAATGACATATCTACAAATAAAATTACCCACACATATTAATTTTTCCATTATATCTGAGCCACCCCCAGAGAATTATGGAGTGCTGTACAACCTTATGTTTTAAAAGATATAAATAACTGTGATCTGAGAGACAATCCACTTTTTCCTTCACTGCTTATAAACTAGGAAACTTGAAATTGATAGTTTTCCCATGAGAAACATATGTACAATATGTAACACTGTAAATAAGAAAGGAAACAGATAGGAAATTTGGAAAGAAATTTATATAATCTGGCATGGAAAATAATGTGATATGTTCTAAAATAACTAAACAAGAATTACTATGTGATCTAGCAATCATATTTAGAGTATTTTTTTCAAACAGAATTGAAGTCAGAATCTCAGAATGATATTAAAAGTCTATGTTCATCTTAGCATGATTCATGACTCATGACAGCCAAAACTTCATTCCAAGTTGTAGTGACATTTCATTTGTATTTTAATAAATGAAGCTTGCCTGAATACCAGAAGGCAAAACAGCCTCACTACTCAGCTATACAGGCCAGGCAGTGGTGGCACACACCTTTAATCCCAGCAGCCACACTAGCTAGCCATGGAGGCCAAGCAGTGGTGGTGCATCCTTTAATACCGGCACTAAAGAGGTATATAAGGCAATATGAGACAGGAACTTGCTCTCTTTCAGTCTGAAGATTTCTTAGAGTTGAGAGTTCTTTAGTGCCTTAGCCACTTTGCTTTTCTGCTCTTCAAACTGAACCCCAATATCTGTCTCAGGGTTCTTCTTATGATTCACACTACACTAAGTTACATACTCATTGATGGGAAAATGTTTTATATTCATGAAGTGAACTATTATTCCATTTTTTGAAGGAAGGAAATCTGTAAATTGTGGCAATATGGACAAATATTGATGCATAGAGCTTTTCAAAAAGGCCGGTGATGCAGGATTCCACTAATATGAGGCACCTAGAATAGACAGACTCATAAATAGAATTTTAAAAGTAGAGGAATATGGAGCCCAGTATAAATAAAATTTAGTTGTACAAGGAGATTACATTTCATAGAGCTCATGAGTTTCTGTTCACACCATTACAGAGTACACTTAAAATTTGTTAAAATTCCTTATTGGTATTCTCACCATAATAAAAATTAATTTTTAAAAAAGGGAGAAATAAAAGGAAGTAAAGAAAGAAAGAAGGGAGGGAGGAAGGAATCCTATAAATTTCTAGAGTTTTCTCCATGACATAGCTTGTTATAAACTGAAAGTAAATGCTTGTTAGAGCTTTGAATAGAAATGGAAATGACCTTTTGCTGTGCACAAAGTTCACACTCCTCTTTAGTCAGGACACTATGAGAACTGTGTTTAGCAGGCATAGGCACAGAGGCAGCGCAGGCTAGTACCTGGTGCAAATGGAGCTTTATCCCCATCCCAGAGGTCCTACTTGATGGGTTTCTTTCTGACCACCCAGTCCCCGCAGTGGCTTATGAAATAACCACTCTGAGGCTTAATATCAGTTACAATTGTGTGGTCAATGGCTTGGGTTTCTTATTGGCTAGCTCTCTCTTATCAATCAGCCCATTTCTATTCATCTATGAACCCCATTTCCCTTGAATCCCCATAAAGACAATCTGTTACTCTCATAACACCTCCCTCATTAACCTGGTGTGTCTACAGGGATGATGAAGGCGTAAAGTCACAAACAATCCCACACCAGTTTGGAAATATGATTAATAGAATGGTTATTTATTTAAGGAGGAAAAACTTAGAGATCACTGTCCCAGACAACAGCCCTCTGTGCAATCAGGTAGGGAGCCTAGTCACAGGAAATGGAGCTGGAAGCCAGAGAAAGAGCACCGAGGGTAGTTACTGCTTTTTTAAAGTGAGAGAGAGATCACGCCTTAACAGGCTGGTATCTCAATAGCTATTGGCTGAAGGAGTGGAAGGAGCTCCCGCAACAGGTTGAAGAGAAAAGCGTCAAGCGGTTTTAAGCAGCTACACACGGGGAACAGGGAACAATTTTTTGAAGAAGATATATCAAAAATAGAATTTTCTGTAGTTTTCTTATCAACAAACTACCATCTGGAGAATTCCTACATTGAAAACTCTCAGTATCGTGGATGATTCAGTAAACTCATATTTTTTTAAAGTGGGACAAGAATTAAGCCTTTATTGTTGCTGACAGGCTTTATACTATTCCAACAGACTCATTGTCACACAAAGGCCAATCTAGTAAAGTTCTATGTGGCTCATCAATTAATCCTACTGGTCCTGGCTCATGTTCTAAGGCAGTTTGAAAGTCTGGTTAAATCTGGGTACATCCAGAATCTTGGATTAAATTAATAGTCAGTCTCGATATTTTTGCATTGATTAGTAAGTTAATGAGAGTGTCTTCATCTGGGGCTTGGACTACTACTCTGAGGTCACCACAGTATTCCCACTCTTTGATTACCTTGAAGGTTTCTCCTACGCACCTGTTTGTAGGCAGAAAGCAGCATCAGGAGAACACTGGGCACCAATCTTTCCTTTCCCCATCTTTAGGTCAGTTCGAACCACAAGCATGGTTTTGTACACCCCAGTCTCTCCCAAGATGCTTGCTTACGTTCCTGTTTCTGGGTCTGTATTTGTCTCATCTCTTAAGTTCTGGGGTAACATCCAGAGGTATCCCTAAATATGCCAGCCCAGGCACATGCCACAAACAACTCAGCCAAACTGAGTGTATCTAGAGGAACTAAATACTCCATAAGCAAGGATTTGGAGAGCATTGAAAGCACTTCTCATGCATTCAGGACGTGTGGTTCTCCACTCCTAAACAAACAACATGCTTTACTTCCCGATTCAGTACATTACACTCCTGTTTCCTTCCACAGAACTGTATCTTTGGCCAGAAAGTATTTGGGTGGTGTTTTCTGTCTATTTCCAACCACAGAATCACAGAACTGTGTATTACTCCTTTTCCTGGTAGTATTTCTCCAGTGGTACTGGTTGCCTCTGAGATGGGTGTGCTAGATAGACATGAAACCTGGATGAATGGGAGAGACAAGTTATACATTGACATCAGTAAATTATCTGACAAAACATGTTACTTTGTGGGATAGAGAAGATTAAAAAATACATGTCATGTTTTATTTGACTTAGAATTTATTGGTTATCATAAGAAAATAGTGCTGTTTCCATACTCTTTGAAGGAAAATGTATAGTGTACCTAAGTGTGGAGC
The DNA here is from genome assembly GCF_014885135.2 of Alexandromys fortis. NCBI lineage: Eukaryota > Metazoa > Chordata > Mammalia > Rodentia > Cricetidae > Alexandromys > Alexandromys fortis. Next base: position 12,191,474 of record NW_026067921.1, read on the forward strand.
AGGTAAATCAATTACAACTAGCAGAGTAGTTTGGGGAAAAGACCACTGGTCTTTTAAAATCTAACTGACAGCTTGTACTGAAACCACTAATGGTTTTCTAATTTTGCTGTCATTGTTTATGTAATAATAGAAGACACATTTCAGTTACAAAATTTTCTTCTTTCTTGTTGGCCTATTTCTCCCTAGATTTGGGTGATCTTTGGATAAGTTGATATGGAACGATAAATTCCTTGTATATCCTATTCCATAAATATAAAACGAAATTTAGTAATTATTTATTTAGATAGTTCAAATTAACTCCATTACTAAAGATATGTCTTAGAAACTGGATTTTAAATTTATATTTGGGATATAATTTTTTGAAGCTTCAACCACATTGTGAAATAATTTTTCAGAATTCGACTAGAATTTGTTCTACTTTCAGAAGAGCCCAGAATGAGATGCTACTGTGAACTTATGTGTGATCATGGAGATGACTTTATTTTAAACTTTCTTCCTGCATGCATAGATGGACAATTTGAGAATCTGTCCATTAAATCACAAAAGCCTTGACTATTTCATCCTTTGCTCATTCAACTGAACTACCAAATATGCTCATTCCTTTTAAACGGATGGGGGCAATGCCAGAACCGTATGTCAGTCTTAAAGGTCCACTCTAATTGGGTGCATGGGAGGCCTAGGTGAGCCTAAGGTTTTCAGAGAAGTGAGTGTGAGTCTTCTAGCTTAATATCATGGTTACATGAGGCTGCACAGGGTCAAAGACTTCATGAAATATTTTCAACCAGGGAATTTGTGTGTGTATATATAATTTTCTGCCAGCAGCTCAGAATCCATGAGAGTTCAGAAACCCTTTCACAGTTTCGTTTTTCTCTCACACAAAGAGAGATGGGGCTGAATTTTAGTTCCTCATCATACCTTGTCTCTTCCATCTTTCAAGTTGTGAGGAAAGGACAGAGTGAAAGGGAGACCAAATGATCATGAAAATCCCATGATACTGATACCTTAGATAGTTATTATACCTTACTTGACTTGGTATTGCAAGAGGGTTCAATAGGTAAGAGTATTCAATGTTAAACTTGATTACCTAAGTTTATTCCCAGGGACCCAAATGGTGATGGCAGAGAACGGAAAACTGCAAAGTGTTCTCCACACGTGGGTGGTAAACACACACACACACACACACACAGAGAGAGAGAGAGAGAGAGAGAGAGAGAGAGAGAGAGAGAGAGAGAGAGAGATTTCATACACGTATAGCTAGGTCCACAAAGTAGGTAAAAATTGCCTGCATTGAATAACAGTAAAAATCAAACTTATACTTTTGAAACTCACAGTCAAGAAACCTAGTACTTAAAAATCCCTTAATTCACAGTGATTTCTCTTCCTGCCACAGGCTAAGCTGAAAAGCATTACAATGTGCAGTAGTGAAAAGGGTGGTGTTTTGCTGCATGAGAAACCTGGGCTCGATTTCTCATTGATCTTCCTATTCTCTGTGGTACTTCCTGGACCTTTATAGTTATCAGTTTTAAAATCTGAATTAAAGAGTTAATGAATCCTGAATATAGAAGAGGGTGGGGTAGAGCCTAATAACATTGGTTTTTCAATAGCTATTTGTTCTTTCCCATTAAACAGGCATGGGCATGATCTTTAATCCTCACAGTCTTTTATCTGAGAATTGAATGATAATGTTTATTGAACATTTACTATGTTCCACTCATCGAGCTAAGTGTTTTCATACATTAACTCATTTAATTATTATAACAACTTTATAAATTAGGGACTATTATGCTCTCCATTTTAAAATCAAGGAAAATGAGTCATGTAGAGTTGTAGTCATTTGCCCAAAGATCTATAGCCAAGGCTTTCTTTGCTATTAGTTTTGCTAGAGTCCACTAGGCTATGAATCTTTTCACTTAACTCATCATATCTAGAAATCTTTTTCAAGTCAATATTACATTAAAACTTAAGGAAAGAGTTCTACTAGAATTAATAAGTATTCAAGTAAGTTATTATCATCCTGTTCATTTCTGATGGGATACATAAGAAAGTTAATTCAAGAGAGTAATGGAAAATGCCCCCATTAGAGGACATGGCTGAGTGGTTTGATGGTTAGAATGCCAAATGACTTCTAACCCTCTTCAGTTTCCTGAGAAGTAGCCAATAACTATGGCTCCTCTGTCTTCAGGCTTATTTGATCAGTGAAGTCACTCTAAATACTCCAAAATTATTTTGACATGAATAAATAAATTTCATTTAGAAATGTGCTACATAAATGATCTTTTTCATTAAGACTTAAAGTTGGTCATCTTGTTTCTAAGAAAAAAAGGTTTCTGATGAGTTTCCCACCCAAATGCAGCCCAGTCCATCCTGCTCTTATCACTGGTTTACCTTTGTGTATAGAGAAATAAATACCTTAAATCAGAAGAATGAGAATTTACAACTGTTAGCAATAAGAATTATAAAATATTAGAGAAAATAACTAAATTAAGGTAATAATATGAATATACAAAGACTTTATTAGTAGAGGACAGGCAATTATTTATTTTGAATAGTTTAATCACCCTCTTTCTTTTGTTTAGATGTGTGTTTTCTTGTAGTTGGACCTGTGTGTGTGTGTGTGTGTGTGTTGTATGTACTGGAGCATTTGTGGTGCTCTTTACTTTCAGATTGGTCTTGTAATTCTCTCCAACTTTTTTATCCACCTGTCTAAGGGAAGTTCTCCCTGACCCAAGGCCAATGAATCTGATGACTGATTTTATTTCTGTCCAGTTAACTGCTAGACATGAGAGCTATGACTCTCCCTGAGCCCCTTATCATTTTACCCTGTGTAGCTCTCCTTTATTTCTGTCCCCATCACTGCACTTTTCCCCTTCAGTCATCACCTCTACTCTCACATTCAAAGCTCCTACTGAAGTGTTCCAAAGTGTCACAAAGATAAGAGACATGGATGTATAGAGAAGATTGAGAACCCTCAGTTCGATTTGTATTCCCTCTCATGCTGCTAGGAAGAAGACACTGATTCATATTGTTTTCTGACTGTCCCACTACAGGAAAAAGGGCAATTTAGCATGGGATCTCATTTTCTCTAGGAAGTAACCGTTATATACTTTTGGGAAACTCCTTCCTCCTTCTCTCTCTCTCTCTCTCTCTCTCTCTCTCTGTATGTGTGTGCATGCATGCACATGCATATTGACTGATTTACCAAATGTATCCATATAATCTAATTATAAAATCATATAATCTAATTACAAAATCAATCCAGTGTTTTTATTCACTCTGTTAATTTCAGAGATGTATACTATATTCTTGTAATATTAATCTTATATTTCTGCTCTAACTGCTCCCAAACAACCCTGACACATTCACTTCCCATGTTCATGTCCTCCTTTCACAGCCCACTGAGATCAATCAGTGCTGTTCTTATATAATATTCATGGGACTAGTGACAGCTACTAAAGCCATGAGCATCCTAAACGGGACACTTCCTTGAAGCAAATTGGTTCTTCCTATCCAGGGGCTTTCAACTTCCAAATCTCCTTAAGCTAGGCGTGAGGCTTCATAGTCTCCTCCCAGTCTATATTGGAAATTTTACAGGCTTGATATTTGAATAAATTTTCTCTAGGCAATCACAAACAGCGTGAATGTGTGACTTCAATGTCACTGAAGTATTCTTAAGACACTGTTTCAGGTCAGTCTGCCCTAACCTCGGGTTGTTACAATCTTTTCTTCCTTGCTCCCAGGATGCTCCCTGAGCCATGGGGCAGGGTTTCTTTTTCGTGTGGTTTTGTTTTTACTACAGTGTAGGCATCTCAATATAATTCGTATTTTCTAGGTTTCATTAAGTCTATATTCACCAAGAATTGTGTTGTATATAAAACAGTTACCACTAAACCATTTTCAATCTATATTTATAAGATCCACATATCCTCACACATTTAAGCAACTATTAGAAAAACCAATGGTTCATTTGGGCTTCCTACTGCGTTTCACAGCAGTGAAAGTATTTTCCCCATATCTATTGTAGTCCTTCCTTTCTTTAAGTGTTCATGATGTATCCTTGCACTATGTGTTCAGTGTCTTCATTTGAGATGGTTGTTTCAACTTCTTTGATGTATAAGACTGTAGACAGCTGTGACATTAGTAAGATTTGCCAAATGTTATTATTTAACAACAACAATGCTGCATGAAATGTTAGTATTTCATAGTATCTTTCTGTATCCAGGCTCCTTTTCCTTTAGTACATATCTTTAACTTTTCTTAAATGTTTGAGAGTAGGTTGCAGGCATGGTAGCCCTAAATACTTCAGTATTTTTTTTCTAAAAAGTACACACTTTCCCTTAATCTCAGTGAATTATCAATGTTAAGAGGTATCACTAATGGTTCTGGGGAGACATCTCAGTGGCAGAAAGTGTTTGCTGCCCAAACTTAATGACCTGATTCCAAATCCAAGAATCCAGGTTAAAAGTCAACATGGTGGTATACATCTGTAATTCCAGTGCTTTATGGTGGAATAGACGGTGAAAAGGTCAGAATCAATAGAAGAAAGTTACAGAAACAGGATCTTCCTCAAAACAACAGGGAAGAAGAGAATCAATTCTTTTTCTTTATTTATTTTTTATTTTTTTTCAAGACAGGACTTCTGGGGCTGGATAGATGGTTCAGAGGTAGAGGTTAAGAGCATTGTCTGCTCTTCCAAAGGTCCTGAGTTCAATTCCCAGCAACCACATGGTGACTCACAACCATCTGTAATGGGGTCTGGTGCCCTCTTCTGGCCTACAGGCATACACACAGACAGAATATTGTATATATAATGAATCTCAAATTTACAGTGATCTGCCTGCCTCTGCCTCCTGAGTACTGGAATTAAAGGTGTGCTCCACCACTGCCCAGCTGAGAACTAATTCTTAAAAGTTGTCTTCAGATCTCTACAAATAGCTCAGGTCATATGCTTGAAGACACACATACCCACATAGGCATGCATGCAAAAACATACATACATACATACATACATACATACCCACCCACTCACACACCCACCCTCCACCTAGTCCCACGCTTATAGAAGTCCTTAATAAGCCCATGTAACATGTAAGTGGTGCTAAGCAATGCCCATCACAGAAGGGAGATGTACTTCCCTGTGCTCCATCTTTGGATTCCTACGATGAAGTTATCTGATGGAAACACATCCAAGTAAATGAGAGATATTTCTGGAGACATAACCATCAATAGTGGGTTTTATTTAAAGAAATGATATGAGAAATGTTATTGGGGGTCCACATGGATTTGTAAGAGGCACAGGAAATATTTAAATCTAAATACTCACACTTCTATTAATTTTAAAATATTTAAGAAAATAAAAATTTGTGATTATGTGAATAAGTACAAAATGTCAAGGGAATATTGAGTTGACCTCAATAGCTTTATTTATAACAATGTAAATCTACAAACTGATGATTTTCTATGTTTGTTTCTGTTAGTTTCTTTATATCAACAGAGATTTTATTGTTGCTTTTGTCACAGCCTACATTAAAACAAAAACACATATTTGGAGTCTGTGACCTGAATACCAATGCAGGCTTCTTTCAGATTTTGTGAATATTTTCCAGCTGCTTTGTGATAGGAAGCCAATTATGTACAATATATCATACAGAGGAAGCAATTACATTCATTTCCTTGGGCACTGAGAAATTTGATAAGGTTGACACTTGGCACATTGAGCTGTGATAACAGTTAATTTTTTAAAAGGCATAAAATATAGGCCAGTTGAATTAAAGTCATTTGTTTTTAAATTGTTGAAAATTGTGTTACCTTAGATGCTTTCAGATGACAAGAGGAGTGAAAAATTAATTTAGAAATCTATTCTACATGCAGAATGTGTACTAGGCTCATTCAATTAGAACAAAATACTTCATTCTGCAAGCCAAACAATTCACAAACCTTGTGATTAGCCTTTGATGGGCTGAACTTTGGGGAAAGGTTAAGAAGGAAGATCTTATTGGACTCAATGTTTTAATGGACCACATTTTATTTTATTTTTTTTAAAGTTCTTCATTTCTTTTTCTTCTTTCATCTCTTCACTGGTATGCTGTCTGGAATACTAGACATATGTATCAATCACGTAATACAGATAACTCACAGTTATAAATGAATGATGTGTTCCTATTTATTTATTTTTTATGCAGTTCTACTGAGGCAAATGTATGTTTACTACATTGTATTGCTTTTTGAGAAAAGTGATGCACCAGACTTTGTACTTGCACAGAAAGAGCTCCTATTACACTTGGACTATAAATGAATTTGCGTCTTGAATATGTCTGGATGAAGGGGCATAATTTTAATTTTAATAGAAACATATAGTAGAATGAGCAGGGATACGAGGAAAGAAATAGATGCCCTTGGGGAATTATTGGAATAATGGGGTCTCCTGAAGATGGTGTCAGTGTGTCTTAATTTTTCTGGAATCAAGCTAATATGCAGCCTTTGTTTCGATTCTTCTCACAAAAGTCTAGATTTGGAAGGCTACCCACCCAGAGCAGTGAGCCTCAAGGTCCCCAGTAAGAGAGCCCGGCACCCTCAGCCTGGGCTCCAGGGGCTCCTGTGTTCTCCTGGATCCTGCACTGCCTGCCCCGTCCTTCCTTCTGTCCCTGGATCACTGGGCTACCAGGCGGCCCTGTTTAGGTGCTGAAGAGTTCCATCTGGACGGGTGAGTGTGTGCTATCCAGGGGCGATAGTCCCGGAAGAGAGCACAAACCCCCCTCCCCCAGCTCCTTCTGCAGGGCTG
>NW_026067921.1:12204242-12243751 GCF_014885135.2 Alexandromys fortis
TGGGGGAGCTGGTGCAGTTGGGAGGCCCACCTCCCAGGCCCAGGGTGGGGGGGGGAGGACTTGGGATTTTGAACAGGGCAGGGACCCCTGCGTGCCATGCGGTTGGGGGGGGGGGAGGGAGAGGAGTGGGGGGGGAGGGGGAGAGGAGAGGGTGGAGGGGGGAAAAGGGAGACGGGGAGGGAAATGGGAGGCGGGGAGGAGGCGGAAATCTTTTTTTTTCAATAAAAAAATTATATTAAAAAAATAAAATTAAATTAAAAAAAAGTCTAGATTTGGACAATGTGTGATATAATCATTTAGAGCATGGAAAGAAAACATGTATGAACTAGATAAATGATGAGGCTAAAGTTCTAGGCAGGAATTCCATTGATATGTCAGGTCTTAAAAGTTTATAAGACAAAGGGAAGTTTAAAGTCCCTTCAAACTATAAGAAAAGCTGCACATTTCATCCTAAAGTGTGCAACACTAATAACATGGGAAGGGCATGTCACTTCCTGACAGTATGACTGTTCCATATCAATGCATAATCATAGCTTTTCTTGGCAGTAGGGTAGTGGTTTATCAACAGTTAGTTATAACTGTCTCTCTATAAAAACGTAAAAAAAAGTCTTTGCAATATGGCTACGGGCTTTATTGTTTTAAATATTAAGATAGTGATGAAAGTTTCCATGGAATATCTATCAAGGAATGAAGACTTCTTTCTTGTTGTTTTTAAGTATAGCCTGTGTTTCAGATTAGATCATCAAGTTGTTATAGGCCATAAGCAGCTATTTAAAAGCCCGTGGTTTCTCTTACACAATTTTCCTTAACAAAAAGCAGCTATTTAAAATAAAAGGAAACTTTAAAACCCATTTTCAAGGTTTCCTTTCTCTAAAATGAACTTCTACAGGTAATCTGTACAAGTCTTCTACAGGTACAAGTCTCCCGAGAGAAGGTATCTTTGGTCATTTCTTTAGATGCCCATCCTTCTCTAGATTTCATTAAGACTTTGCTATGACAAATGTCTTCTCTGGAGTGGCTCCAGAGGCTTCAGTGAAGGCTGTGGAAAATGAATAGGATAAATAATAGGTATCAGAGACCATTTTATAACAATATTTCCAGTGGTGTTTTTCCTGTACACACTGTAGCACGGTAAATAGAGGCGACTGGTCCAGGCTGGGGATTTGGCTGCAGCAACAACACATCACAGCTAAGTGGACAAAGAAAGACAAGTGGACATAATGAAAGCCACAGATGTGTCTATTGTGGCAGAACTTAATTTTTTATTCTGTAAACAATAATAGTACGATTAATGTGTGTTTTGCATCTTTGGGCATTACACTACCTCATGCTTTGTCTCAGACACAAACTTCATTCACCTTGATTTCATAAAACCAATATGTCTTTTTTTATATAAGTCAGCTTCTCTTGTGTTGAAATAAAAAAGAATATTATCAAGAGAGGCTGTGTCTGTACCTCAATTAGAAAACAAATAAAAGAGGGTAGAGTGTAAGATAAAGTTTTAGTGATAAGAACAGTATTTTCTTATTTCATACTCCTTAGAAGGAGATCAAATTATGTTATCTAATTAGTTGTTCTTCTGTCAAAGTTTTTTTTGCTCAACAGTCTTTTTTCATATTTTGTTTGTTGTTTCTGACTTAAGTCCACACCAAAAGTAGCTTATGCAACACAACATGGATACCTGAAGTTTATTAACTGGGAGATAAAATAAAAAGTGTATGCCAATTAGTAACAAAATAATAATCAAAATACTTTGTGAATAAAGTTTGATACAATCACTAAGAAGCAAAAGTTACTCATTCCAAAGCATTCATACAGATTGAAGAGAAATGTTCCTTAGTTAGGGTATCTGCATTTAAAATGTAATAAGTTTTACCGATATGTGGAATTAGTAAATCATTAAATAACTTGAAATGGCAATACTTAAACACATTTAAGAAACTATCATCTCTAGAACATGATAATATTAATCAAAATAAGCAGAGCACAATTACTTTGATAAATGAAAAGACAAAACCTGAAGATGAAGAATACTGAATAGATAAGTTCTCACAATAATATAAATAATGAAAGAAAATAAATTCAAGATTAAGAGTCCATTTTTCACCCATTATTTTACAATTGAATAAAAAGACATTGTCCTGAATATCTGGAGAACTAGAGAGTTTTCAAACAGTGCAAGATGTGAAATCATACAGTTTTCATATAGTGATACCCTATATGAATGATGCCTAAACTATGTTTTCTATAATCCAAGAATTATATTACCAAACATCATTTCTAAAATATTATTTATTGAGTTATAGCTTTTAAATTTCTGTTTAGTTCAAATACCCTATAAAAATACATGGTGAATAATCTCACTCTGTGAGAAACACTGGCATTGAGCTTATTATTGTTGAAAATATTTAGCCCACACAAAACAGCAAGCCATAATAAAAGAAACAAAAATAAATAAGTAATATAGATACATCTTTTTTATACAAATTTGAGGTTGTTTTGAGATAGAAAAATGTTCAAAATCTTCTATCTGAAAATACCATCTTTGTTTTTCAGTTTTAAACATTGATTATGTGTTATTCCTCATAAAATGAAAACCAAAATGTTTGGTTAAAATAACACGATCTTGACAACGGTTCTAAAATGTACTGGTGATAAGTAGCAAGCATTGTTGTAAGGACTGGTAGAGGCAAAGGCTAGAATTATTAATAGATATGCCTAGAAGCCCATGAGCTTTTGGAGAATACATCTACATTTAGAAAGAAAAAGAAACATCTATGGTAAGGTTTGTTATAGATGCTCCTTAACTCTGCCCTTCTCTGGGTGTTCCTTCTACCTGTCCACATTCCCTCAATGTCAAATTAAGTCAAAATTTGGCGTGAACATCAGAAAAGGTAATAAGCACTAACATGCTCTGAATTCAGGGAACAAAACTTTCTGTACTTCTTATTCTTGTTGCAGTTTTGAATTTCTGTATTTCCTGCTAATTATCTTGTCAGGTTAGTGTGAGTATCACAAACCACTAATAAATATTTTGTTTGATATGCCTGTATAATTTCTTTTTTCTTTTCCTTTTTTTTTTTTTTTTGGTTTTTCAAGTCAGGGTTTCTCTGTGTAGCTTCATAATCTGTCCTGGAATGTTCACATTCAATATATTCTTATGAGTTTTGTTCAGAATATTCAGGGTTAAAATGACTATCAAAGTTATAAAAAATACCTTGCTTTTGTACTATAGAAATTATAGTCAATATGACTATAATTAGTGATGGTACAGTGCATTATTGAAAAAAGTAGAGTGGATTTTTTTTTAAATTTTGCACCAAAATGATATCTGCGAAGAACATTTGCCAATAAATAAGAATTAACCATTTCATGATTTGTATATGCTTTAAAATATCATTTTGTTCATGACGAGTATGTACATTATTGGCTATCAGTTTAAAGAAAAAGTCAAAATTCAAAATTGGTAATAAAGTTATCTCAGGGATTCTTTCAGCATATGTGAAAATATCTTCCAGAAAGAAAGGAAAAGAAACAAGAGTCGTTTGTTTAAGGGAGATCAGAAGTGGCAAATGCATTACTGTTAGGAACAAAAGGCAGTGGTTGGTAAATTGGCATCGTACCAAATAACTGTAATTGAACAGTGATATTCCTTGAAGAATACTCTGTTATAATCTGTATGTTATACTATTTAGACATTCCAGAATATTATTCAATAATAATAAGTCTCCATTGTTCTGTTTTTAAACCCACAAAATAATTATGATTCCACCTAATTTGGGATTTTATAGATAACTCTATCAGAAAAAGCCATGTCCAGAGGGAATTATCACCAGTTGCTGTGAGTTGAATATAACTGATCATCAAATAATGCAATTAGCAACTGTTCCTCATGAGAGTTCTATAATAAGTTAACTTCCTGTGGTAACTTCAAATATGCGTGCACTGATATAGTCAAGTGATGTGCAGTGGTTGTGAGGAAAAGCCGGGAGAGTATTCTGTATGCTTACTAATAATAGTTGATTTTCTAGGTTAGTTAACATTAAACAAAAATAATACTGAGGCAATTTTGGATAAGAGTAAAAATAATACGCTCCAACAAAGTATTGTAAAGACAAAATAAAAATAATAGTATATATAAAATTCATAGAGATTGACACAGTATTAGTCCATTAATATTAAGTATCTTTGCTTTTATTAATGCTATTATCAACATCAAGTTATGTGTTTGTTCATTCTCCTCATAGATGGCTAATACTGGCATCAACATAGCTGGGAAGAGAGAACCTCAGCTGGGAAAATACATTCATCAGATTGGCTTGTGGGTCTGTCTGCAGCATGTTATTGATTATTAATTGTTATAACAATCAAGAAGAGCCACTGTTCTAGGGGAATGGGCCAGAACTGTATAAAATAAGAAGGGTAGTTGAGTAAGTCATAGAATGAGGACAGTAAGAAATATGTTTCCATGGTCTCTGCTTTTGTTCCTGCTTTGAGTTTCTGCCTTGGTTTCCCTTGATGATGAACCTTAACCTTGAGAGGCAAATACAGTCTTTCCTTCCCATGTTGCCTTTGTCAGTGTTTGATCACAGCATGAGAAACAAATTTAAAACACCTCTCCACTAATCATTTTGATGACTTTTATCTTAAATCCACTGTTGTGATACCAAAATATAATTATGATATTTCTTATAGTATAAGATTTATACTTTTATATTTTAAAAATAAATTTGCAAAATATGAGATTTTGCTGCTTACACAGTGAAGTCACTGGCTGAGCTCAGATCTAAATAATTTTACATAGGGTCACATCCGTATTTCTTTCTAGCATTTAATTGTTTAAAAAGCTTATAAATGCTATGGGTCCCCTAATTTACTCTTTTAAGTGTACTTCATACACACTATTTTTCTAATATAAAGATAATAAAGAGACAAAAATTCATTATTAAACTGAAATATTTCCAAGAGATTAGCATTGCTTATTATTTTACCCTAATAAAAATTCCAAAACTGTGATATAATTATTTAAAAATTAAGAGACAGTTCTGTATTTCAAGCTTTAACTGAAGGTTTTTACATCAATAAACACTAAAAAAATGTACCTTAGTAGTTTGCAAAATTAATTGAGTTCTTCCCCTCAGTGGAGATTCAAGTAAAAAAAAAAAAAAAAAGAAAAGAAAGAGAAGCAAAGAAGACAAAAGCTGATTCTATTTCAGTTTGGGGGAACATAACAAGTCACACATTTCTTTTCTCAAAACATGTCAATAGGTGCATGATGAGTCCTTTGCAACGTGGTCAAAGTTGCATCCCAGAGGCTAGTCATATCTCTGATTCCAAGGGTCCTTTTTATTCTGTACAGCTGCCAAATCACTTGGCTACCTTTCCCTCTCACATTTCCTGATAATTGCATTGAAATATCACCCAGCTTTTGTGTAAGGTTGTGAAGAAATTAGGTGACTGCAGAGTGATAAGATGCACGGAGATGGAGTATGCATTATTACCCTTAGAAGGAGAGTTCTCGTTTATTTCCTGCACAATGTGATCGTGAGTACACAGAGGTAGATAGGAGGGAGATAGACTTAAGGAACTATGAATACCGTTTGCACATAGGACTTACTTCTTCAGGCAACATTCATTTAGCATTTGGTAATTTTTGCTATAAAGCTGGTCAGAGAGAACATCAATTTCAAAGATTAATGGTAAATGTCAGAAATTAACAAAACTAAAATGGTAAGGGGATCTGACCTAGGAGGGCCTTGGGGGTTAGGTTGAGAGATAACATACAAGGTATTATTAAATATTATAAAGAGTAGGCTAACTTGACTGGGCAAGTTGGTTTCAATGCAATTGAAAACAACAAATAACAATGAAGCCATTTACTGATTAATTTAGGGTAAATTTTATTATTTGATATCTAATATTCAACTAGTTTCAAAGTCAGCTTCTTTCACAAAAGGGTCAATGGCAGAACTTATTTTAAGGATCAATATTTTTGGATATATTCACCAAGGCCAACATCATTCATTTTTTCAGTTTTTATTATTAATATTGTCCAATTCTTGTTAGATGCCTGGTACTATGTTAGAAGATAAGATCAAGATCAGAAATATTCCGGGCTATCTGCCTTGTCTTGAACCTCCCCACCCAAGGTAGTGGGAGCTAAAAGCTGAGAGTCATGTACCTGTGGAGTTCTACTTTCTGGTTTGCATTTTTAGTGGTTATTGTTCCACTTTCCCTCAAATAGATTTTCATTACAATATTTAAACAAATAGGATTTTCTAAATGTGTATCTTCTTTCTCAAATGGTAAATTATTCACCTTAGAGTAATTCTTAATACTAAATTATGCTTTCAGACTTTAAAATAATCGTCCTTTGTTTACGAGCGTTTATGTTTCTCTTTAGAGACAAATGACTAGTAGACTGTCTTTTCTAGGGCGATTTGTTAATGCAAGTACAAATATCTGAAATGACAAGTATGCATAACTGAAGAAATTCATCCACTAAGAAGGAGGCAGATTCGAATTACTTTTCCTATCTTTACTTTGGCTCACTGGTGATAATATTTAACAATTCGTCATCCAGTGGCCTGATCTCTGCATTCAAGATTGTGTGAGAATTAATAAATCCCTCTGATCACTATTTTATAATAATTTGTCTTGTTATTGTACTGCATAAAATCCTAATCCAATCGTCCCTGAAAGTTTCTAAACATTTGTAGTTTTAGTTCTGTTTTCTCTGGCCTATAACTGAAGGTAGAAGGTTTTATGCCTTCATTGCCCTTGGCATTTCCAGGTAATTGTATTCGTTTCCTTTTCTATATGATTATGGTATTGATTTCTTGTTTCTAAAACATGGTAAACACATAATACCACTTTTACTGTTTCTGCTTTGATAACTCACCTTATGATGAGCTTATAACTTCTTTTTTTAGATTGCATAATGCTTTATTAACCTTGATTTTTTCTTTTCTGTTTTAATTTTTAAATTTCATTTTAAGAAATACCTTTTCTCATTTTACATGCCAAATCCAGTTCCCATTCTCTGCCCTCCTCCTGCTCATTTTAACACCCTCATTTCACCATCATCCACTCCTCGGGGAGGGTAAGGCTTCCCACAGCAAGTCAACAAGGTCTAGCACATTGCTTTGAGGCAGGACCAAAGCCCTGCCCACTGTATCTAGGCGGAGCAAGATATGCCTCCAAAGAGAATGGGTTCCAAAAAGCCAGGCGAAGCAGTGACGATAAATTCTAGTCTCACTACCAATGGTCGCACACTCTGCCCCAGCAATACAATTGTCAACTATATTCAGAAGGGCTACTTTGGTCCTATGCTAGTGCCCTCGCTGTCAGGTCAGAGCTGGTAGGCTCCCATTAGCTCAGGTATAGCATAACTTTTGAAGAGTTTGGCTTTCAGGAACTGATTTAGGAGACATGGTAGTGTTTTAAAATTTATTATAGATTACACCTTTACTGTTAAAACTTTTGTTGACTATATCTGATGTATTTTTCCCTGTGCTTAAATCTTGGAATTATAGTGTGGTCTGTGTATTTGATATTCTCCTCAGTATTAAACTAATCAGGATATCTCTATTTTTTAATATTTAATTTCAACTTTGTTTTAGCTTTATTTAAAGGGTTATATACTTGAGAAATAATCTCCTTTTGCATACAGGCTTATATTTAGGCCCAATATATTTGAAACAGTTTATATATATATATATATATATGTATATATATACACATATATGTGTGTATGTACATATATATCTGTGTGTATATATTAAATGCATTAAATGTAATATTTATTTTATCTATATTTAAGGAGATGTATGCTTGGTATATTTACTTGAGAATCATCTGCTTCCATCTACAGGTTTCTGTTCAGGCTCAATATATTGAAACAGCTTAATATGAGATATATCATATGTGTATATATATATATATAAAATATGTGTGTATATATAGTGAGTATGCATATTAAATATAATCTATTGTTATATATAAATATATATTTTGCCATGGCTTCAAAGCCTCTTTCTTCTTCAGATAGATGTAGAAGCTATAGTCCTCAGTATGACTATATTTGTAGATAAAATTTGGGGAAGTGAATTAATATCAGGTGAGGTTATGTGGTAGAGATGAAAGATATGAGGAACGTCCTTATAAAACATAGGGAAATGAGTCATTTCTTTGTCATGTGAGTGTATGAGCAAGAAGAAGGCCTTTGTCAACCACATGGACATCTTGACTATGACCATGTATGTGGCTTCCAAATCCATGAGAAACAAAAATTTATTGTTTAAGCCTTTTGATATGTGGGGACTTTGTATAGCAACTTGAGCTACTAAAGATGTATTTCTAGCAATTATTGATCTGTTTATCTGGCTGTCCAGGGGGCTGCTGAAGCTCACTTGAATTCTACAGATTGGGCTTATTCATCTCTAATAATGTATGCCTCTGGGTATTTTCTTTGGGACAGAACAGCTGCAGGACCAGGCAGGACAGAAACTTCTGTCAACAGATGGCACCAATGTGGACAATTACAACTATATAAAACCTGAGAGAGTTTGGGAAGGGATTCTAGACACAAAAAGAACAGAGCTAAGCATGGCTTCTTGGTAGCAGCATTTTTCAGGTGGGCTCTGTTTGCTAGAGGCAAGCACATCTCTTGCGTCTCATTTAAGAGAGGCTTCCTGACTCAGTGTTAGCTACACAAGCCTTACAGCTCTTTTTTTTCTCTTTTTATAGTGTTTTATTCATTTTTTTATTGAAAAAAAAATTCCTGCTTCCTCCCAGCCTCCCATTTCCCTCCCCCTCCTCCTGCCCCTCTGCCCTCCCCCCACTCCTCTCCCTCTCCCGCTCCAGTCCAAAGAGTAGTCAGGGTTCCCTGCCCTGTGGAAAGTCCAGGGTCTTCTCCCCTCCATCCAGGTCTAGGAAGGTGAACATCCAAACTAGCTAGGCTCCCACAAAGCCAGAACATGAAGTAGGAACAAAACCCCATGCCATTGTCCTTGGCTTCTCATCAGCCCTCATTGCCTGCCATGTTCAGAGAGTCCGGTTTGTTCAACTATGTTCATGGCAGCATTATTTGTAATAGCCAGAACCTGGAAACAACCGAGATGTCCTTCAATGGAAGAATGGATGAAGAAAGTGTGGATTATATACACATTAGAGTACTACTCTGCCATAAATAAAATGACTTCTCGAATTTTACATGTAAATGGATGGAAATAGAAAACACTATCCTGAGTGAGGTAACCCAGACCCAAAAAGAGGATCATGGGATGTACTCACTCATAATTGGTTTCTAGCCATAAATATAGGTCACTGAGTCTATAATTTGTGATCCTAAAGAAGCTAAATAAGAAGGTGAACCCAAAGAAAAACATATCGTTATTATCCCTGCTATGGGAAATAGACAAGATTGCTGGGCAAAAACTTGGGATCTTGGGGGTGGGACATGGGGGTGAGGGGAGATGGGGAGAGAAAAGTGAGAAGGGGAGGATGGGGGGAACTTGGGGAAACAGGATGATTGGGATAAAGGAAGGTTGGATAGGGGAGCAAGGAAGCACAATTCTTAGTTAAGGGAGCCACCTTAGGGTTGGAGAGACTTGAACCTAGAGTGGCTCCCAGGTGCCCAGGGCAATGTCCCCAGTTAGTTCCTTGGGCAGTTGAGGATAGGGAACCTGAAATGACCCTATCCTATAGCCATACTGATGAATATCTTGCATATCACCATAGAACTTTCATCTAGCGATGGATGGAGATAGAGACAGAAACCCACACTGGAGCATCGGACTAAGCTCCCAAAGTCCCAATGAGGAGCAGAAGGAGGGAGAACATGAGCATGGAAGTCAGGACCACGAGAGGTGCACCCATCCACCGAGACAGTGGGGCTAATCTATTGGGAGCTCACCAAGGCCAGCTGGACTGGGACTGAACAAGCATGGGATAAAACCTTACAGCTCTTTTAAGAGGCCCAGCGACCAAACAATTAAATGGTGTTAATGAATAGCTGACAGCATGCTTCTTGGTGTTAGCAGGGACCTTAAGACTCCTTAGAGTTGTGGCAATAAACATGGCTCCTGCCAGTACCTCTGCTATGAAGCTAGACTCTTAGAAAGCAAAGGAATGTGATGCATCCAGCCATCAAAGTCATGGTTTTAATTTTAGCCATATTGCTTAGCAAATTAAAAATTCATGTGGTCAGAAAAAGAGAGATATACAGTAAAGATATATTCAGACAAAAACACCTCTAAATGGTATACAGCATGTTTAAAAATATATGTTGGCTTGGGAGAGAAAAGTAAAAGGATAAAGTCCTTTAAGAAAAAGAAAGAGAAAGCGAGTAGTTGGGTTTGGTGGCACACACCTTTAATCCCAGCACTTGGGAGGCAGAGTCAGGAGGATTCCTATGATATCAAGGACAGGCTGGTCTACAAAGTAAGTTCCAGGACAGCCAAAGTTACAGACGACCCTGTCTCAAATCACTCAAAATTAAAAATGAAAATAAAGGAAATACATTTTAAAATAAAGCTATGTAAAGAAGGAAAATCTGGATACTGTATGTTATTGTGTTATATTTGAATTGTTTGGCATCTGATGAAGGAGCAACATCTGTTAAAAACATTTGATTATAAATGCTGCTAGATTAATCCAACCTATATATTTTGAAAATGATTTGACTTCAAAATTTAAGTTAAAAGATATGCTACTTTGGAGAAGAGGTTTGTTTTTGTTTCTGTAGAAAATGAGAGGCTGTGGATTCATTCTGGGCTAAGAAAAATCAGTTTTGATCAAGGAAGACCTCCTGAGAAATCTCCAATAGAAGCAAATAGCCCAGATATCTGAGTTCTACATTTGGGATAGTTTCAAGACTGCTGGCTGATATGATCAAGTCTCACAGAATATTTCAGTCAGTACTTGACCATAATTCTAATATTTTTTAGGTTCCCATAAGATTATCAGTGCTCCCAATCAGCAGGAAGTAGCCTAGAATCCTATGCCCATATTAAAAAAAAAGGATTATGGCTGTTTATCTTTGTTTAGAGTGGTAGTTACAGGTTGTTATAAATAATAGTCTGGAAAAAAGCTAAACAAAGAAGATTAGATTTAGAGTTATGTTTTGAAAAAAGAAAGGTGGGGAGTGCTGTGGAGCAATGGTGTTCTACCCTGTAAAGATTTGTTGTTTGTATGCTTTGATAAAATGCTGATTGGCCAGTAGCCAGCAGGAGGTATAGGCAGAGCGAACAGAACAAGAGAATTCTCGGAAGAGGAAAGGTTGAGTTGGCAGTCCTTACACAGATGCAGAGGAAGCAAGATAAGAATGCCTCACTGACAAAGGTGATAAGCCACATGGCTAACACAGACAAGAATTATGGGTTAATATGTAGAAATTACTTATTAAGAAGCCTGAGCTAATAGACCAACCAGTTTATAATTAATGTAGGCCTCTGTGTGTTTGGGAATGACCAGCTACAGGACCGGGAAGGACAAAAAGCCGCTGTCAACATTCTTCAATAACAATAATTGTGTTTGATTGGTATGTATCCTTTCTATTTCTTTACTATTTTGTCATTGTTTTTTCAACTTTACTTGACTTTCAATATTTTCTATCAGTTTAATATTATATTTTAAGCATCTATAAGATTGATATTGTATTCATTTTCAATTTGTTAATCACCATTTTTGTGGGTGTCAGCTACTCCTGGAGTTTTATGTTTCTTTTAATGATGTTAGATTTGCTTAGCTATGTGTGATGTGTGAACTTTTGATTTAGTATTAGTGTACTTGAAGGAGAATGTACCACTTCTGGTTTTCATAGACTGTTTTCTCACATATAAGCATTCAAGTATTCCTCCACTCTGAAGGTTTGCCTGTGGGATTTCAATTGAGCAAAAATACATTTGCTGGGATGGCATATAGACTCTGCTATTAATGACATTTTGATAGGTGGAGATTCTGTCTGGACCTTTGACAAATGAAAACTCCTCCAGGTCATGACAGTAGGAAGGATGACATATTATGATGTGTATGTAGTTGCTTTGCAGCTTTTTCCATTGTTTTGGTATGTTTTCTGTTAGGAACTTAGAAAGCCTCTATTTATGTTAATGAGAGGGTCCCTGGAAAATAAGGGTTGTCCCACAACTGGATAATATATATATATATATATATATATATATATATATATATATATACTGATAGATAATATAGTCATTGAGCTATTTTTGTCTATAAACAGAACAATATGTGTGAGTTTGCATCAAAGGACATGTATAACTATACCTTCTAGTAAATTTCTAGCATTGTCCTGAAGGCCATAGCAAGAGGTCTCAGAGATCCTTCAGGGTCTGGGGTCAGATCAAGGCCAGTGGTCTATGAGAATATATGTGGGTATGCATTCCTTTCTGTCTGTCAAGCAGGACTGTTTCAAGACTGAATGTGAATCTCTGAAGTCAGGTCATGGGTTGCTTCAGTATCCACTGCTAGATTTTAGATTGATGGACATGATACTCAATAAGGTGAGGGTGAGGATCGCTTTGTCTAAGTATGATAAGGAATCTTGCAAATATATGAACAATGAAACTCTGTGATTGAGACTTTTCCCAGTATCAAGATTACTTTCACTAGTTTATCATCTGAAAATGAAAATTCCTTTTAAAAATAGATAATCTACATGAAATTCATACATATATAATATATTTTCAGGGTTTCACTTCCATTACTCTCTTTTATCACTTTCCCTCTACACTTCTAGTGTTCAAACTTTCTGTTGAATAAGCCTAACAAGTCATCCAGTCCGTCTATATTGTGTCTATGTTGTGCATGTGAGAACCACTGAGTTTAAATTAGGGTTGTGTACATGACCATGGTGAGAGGAGAATGGGAAACTTTTTAATGGCTATTTCACTAAAGAAAATAACATCCCCTTTTCCCTTCACTCAGCATAACTGTTACCTGATGATAGGATGCCAGGAAGAAATAGTGTCCTGGGAGCCCTACCTGTAAATATAAATTTAACGGCTCAGGTTTCATGCAAGTAACCAGAGCTGTAATGAGTCATTGGGAGCAAATCCCAGGTCACACCCAGAAAATATCTTTTACAGTTCCCCACTCCCTGGCCTTAGATTCTTCATACCACATTTTCTGTAATGCTCCCTAAGCTTGGATGCCTTGGAGGGGGCACTATAGATGTTCGCTTTAAGGCGAACCACTCAATGGTTAACTAGTATGGTCAGGGGACACAATTATAAGTCTTGGCCTTCACTGCCACCTGCTGCAGTATGAAGCTTCTCTGAGGAAAGCAGCATTAGTCAAGGTAAAAACTTCATTTCAAAGGAAGTCTGAAAGCATGTTCATTAAGCAAAATAACAATCATAGGTTTCTCTTAGGGTCTTATAAGAACTCTTCTCAGTCTTAGATGCCATGGGGCTTTTACATTTTCCTATTTGGAACACTATTGACACAAAGATATGCTTTTTTTTTTCTTTCAAACACTGCCTGGCCCGGGTAGTTCCAGCTTCTTATTGGCTAGCTCTTACATATTGTTCTAACCCATTTCTAATATTCTGTGTAGCCCACGAGCTGGCTTACCAGGGAGGATCTTAACCTGCATCTGTCTGGAATGGGAGAATCATGGCGACTCCTCAAAGATATGCTTTTCTGTAGATGGTTGACATACTATCCTTACTATGGAGCTACATGGGCAAGGAACGTGATGTTCTGCTGTCTTATTGAAGTCATTCCTATGATCTCTTGCTTTTGATGTTTCCCTTTTCTTTCCTATAGGATGGTGCTTGTTTTATATTTTCCTAAATGGCCTTTCAGGCAACTTAATATTGCCTTTTTGGAGTTGTTAATTGTGGTAGATTATAAAATACAATCATTTATTGAAAGTATGTATTGATCCTTCACTCTAGGTGATGACTTAATTAGTTTACTTCTACTCTTTTCAGTTCCCACTCCTCCCCTTCCTGAGGCTAATCTGGTATACTTACAGATGACTATTTTAGTCCATTAGTAAATTCCTTTAGAGTAAAAAAAAATGCATGCTTAGATTTTCTCACATTCAGTTTATTTATTTTAAAGTTACCTTTGATATTCTCTTACTCTATTTTTATCTTATCCTGTACTTCAGTGTTTAAATTATGAACTCCGTACATTTTTAATTGAAAATTTTCTGTTGCAAAACAGTATTCTTCTCATCTTTAATCATTTAAATGGAGTCAGTGCTGAAAGAATAATCCAGAAAAGGTTTTTCTATAATTTCTTCCTTTTTGGACTCATCCTCTGGAAGGCCTTTGCAAGGAAAACTTGTGATCACTATATTTTATTACAATATGAATAAGTAAAAAGACTTACTGTTCATACTTTCTTTGTTGATAGAACAGAAAAGTTTAAGATCTTTTCTTTTCTGAGTATTTGCAATGATTTATCATTTTCCACAACTTTCAAAGTCTATGTACTGTATTTAGTCTTTATTTCTGTATGAAAATGTCTATTCGTGTCCATTTTGATTTGCTTTCTTCATTCTGCTTTTTCTTTATAATTTTATATTCTTTAATTTTCTATTTGCTAGACACAATTTCAGAAACTTGTGTTTAAATAAAGTTCTATTTTCAATTTGATCTGTTGAGTTTTTCTATATTGGGATAGCTGTCCAAGTTTTCTGTCATCCCTTTTCCAAAATTAAAATAATTAGAAAAATTAAAATCTAATACTTTCCACCTATACACTCTCAATTTTCTTTCTTTCTTTCTTTCTTTCTTTCTTTCTTTCTTTCTTTCTTTCTTTCTTTCTCTATTTATTTTTATTTAGTCTATTTTTCCTGGAACATGATTTCATCAGTTTTAGCATTGCTTGATTTTTATGGTTGTATGTTGATGCACACACACGTGTACACTTCCATGTTAAGAACTACACGTGCCATAGGAACTTGCCTGCAAACAAGCAGATCAGAGGACTTCTTCAGGAACTGGGTCTCATCTTTCACTTTATTAACCCAGGGTCTTTCTTATTGTTTGAATCGGTGCTGCATATGTGAGGGTCATTGCCAGAAGAGAGAAATATTTATTTATTACCAAAATAGGAAATATAGAACACTGCAGAACTGGTGGGAACATATTGGCTTAGAGATATTCCTCTAGAGTGTCAAGAGAAAACCAAGATACTTCATGTGTTTGTGTGTGCCATTTTTGTTTAAGCGTGTTTGAATGTGCATGCATATTATAGCTAACCAAGAATATATAACCAACCATGGGTAAATAGTAATTAGCAATCTTTATTCAATACATTCATCAGGGAGCAATGCAACCCTGGCTAAGATTAAGTCTCAGGACCTACATGGCAATGAGGAGCTGATGAAAAACTGGATGATATGAAATAGGACTTTCCCAACTTCACATCGCCAAGGTGACAGGTAGGGTCACATCCAAGCTCTTCAAGATATGTGTTGCCCTCAAATCCATCGTCTGTGTCCTCACCAGCAGTAACCAGACTCAAAAAGAAATCCTCAAAAAAGTCTACAAGGACAAGAAGAAGTACAAGCTTCTGGATCTGTGACCCGTGAAGACTAGAGTCATGTGCTACCAGCTGAGGATAAGATAAGTTAATATAAGTTAAGGGTCAAGAAGCAGCAGCTCAAGGAGCAGTTGTATCAGCATGCAAGTATAGGACCAAGGCCTAAGACGCAATGACAATAAAGTACAGAATTGCTGAATAAAAGAAAATATCCAATACAGTATAGGGGTATGTGAAATCATCTGATTGATTTGGATAAAGCTGGCAAATACCAAAATACATCACATTTCTCTTTCATTCTCTGTCAGGAAAATATAATAGGAACTGCAAAATTTCCCAACTGTAGGTGGAAGTTTTCGTCCTGACGGCAGACACTGAGGTTTATATATACTATAAATCCTCAGTCAATAGCTTAGGCTTATAACCCCCTAGCTCTTACAACTAAATTTAGGCTATTTCTGTTAATCTGTGTGCTTCCGCATGGTTCCCGGCTTTACCGTTCCCATAGCAGGTCTTGATCCTTTTGCAGCTTTTGGAGAATCTTCTGACTCCAGCCTTCTTTTTTTCCAGAATTCTCCTACTCTAGCTCTCCTGCCTAATCTTTTCCTGTCTATCTACCGACCAGTCTGATCTTTATTAACCAAGGAGAGTAATACATATTTATAGTGTAAAAATATTGTTCTACAGAAGCCAATACATCTTCTTAAAGGAGCATATCATTAGTTTCTATTTTGAAAACAAACAAGCAAACAAAAAACATCATTTGAAGCTTTTCTTTGCTGTTTTTGTTTTATATATATTATATGTGATTTATATATACTCAAGTATATATATATATAAACTATTTGTATATATATATTTTAAAGATCAAGTTGACCCATGACAATCTCTTCATATGGATTACAAAATAGACTTTCTGATTTGATCAAATTATAACTTTCTCAGCCATAAATTCTTGCCCTGGGAATAAAGAGTCTGTTTAAAGATAGGTGTTTAGGAAGATCAGCAGAAGAATTTTCAGAAAGACACTGCCACAATGGTCAATTATTCCAGAAGTGAGTTTTCAAAGTAAAACTAATGATTACCTAACTCAAGCCAAGCTTGGATTCAGTTCAGTAATTTCTCAGGCTTGTAACCATAGGTGAGCAAGAAAATACTGACTTTTAGACATGAAATTTCTTTTTTTATGCCAAGCATGTTATCATAGTCTTCCGATCTTTTTGTTGCTTTGTTTGTTCATTCATTAATAATTTTTTGAGAATTTGCACAACTTTCGTGTGTGTGTATGCATATTTGTTTTTATGTTGGTATGTATTCATGCCTTACATACATGTATTTGAATTCAAATTCAAACATATACAAGTGCAGGTCAGCTGAAAATAAAGGGTTCCTTAGATATCAAATACCATTAATTCTTAAGGACATGCATATCTCAGTCTCCCAAGCTCTAGTATTATAAGGGTGACCAGATCTGGCTTTTTAGCTGAGTTTCTGAAATGAAACTTAGGATTTGGGCTTGAAAGACAAGTATTTTACCCATTAAACTATCCTCTAGGTCCAAGAATGAAGACTGTAAAATCCTCATTCGATTAACTGTACTGTAATACTTTGGTTTATATCTGTCATCTATCTGTCTATCTATCTATCTATCTATCTATCTATCTATCTATCTATCTATCTATCTATCTTCATATCATCCATCCATTCATCCATCTGTTATATTTTGGTTCAGGGATCTACCCAGAACTTTACATAGTCTGCTTTCATTGCATTCCATGCACTTTGTCTTGTCCTTTGCTTTTCTTTAGGGTTTTAAGAAATGTTTGTTCCCAGCACTCAGGAGGCAGAGACAGGCAGATCTCTGTGAGTTCGAGACCAGCCTGGTCTACAGAGCTAGTTCCAGGACAGGCTCCAAAGCCACAGAGAAACCCTGTCTCGAAAAACCAAAAAAAANAAAAAAAAAAAAAAAAAAAAAAAAAAAAAAAAAAAAAAAAAAAAAAAAAAAAAAAAAAAAAAAAAAGAAAAGAAAAAAGAAAAGAAAAAGAAACGTTTGTGTAGACACATCTTTTATGCCTATCATCAGGGGAATAAAAATAACATTCATTTCCAGGAATAATAGAGAAATATACTACAGTCATACTTTGGCTTATTTTTTCCTTTTTATGCTGAAAGAGCAATAAATCATAGGAGATTAGATTCAAATAGTCTTTGATTGTATAGAAAGCATTATATAAACTGAATATCACAGAAAAAATTAAGTGTTTGTTCTATTGTTAGGTGTCTTCTAATAAAATGAGCTTGCAAGCCCTGTCTATCTAAATAGGGTTGTTAAGAAAATTAATAAATAATAAATGTAAACTGTTTAGAGAAAATTCTATATAGTTTATAAAAATAGTACTAAACCAATGCTTGGCCCAATTGAGTCACTAGAAAATCTTTATAGAAATGAAGACAAATTAGCAGACTGAGGGGATTTGTGTTTGAGCAAATCGAGGCAACTGGATATTATTTAATGTCAAAAGGCATAGTAGAGTTCATGCATCAGTATGAGCACAAAAGACAATGCCTAGTGAGGCTGTAGTGTCTTATGATATTTATGTATCTAAGTAAAGGCTCCCAGAGGAGATTTTTCTTAGTAAATTTTGCACGGCAGATAGCCCGACAAGTTTGTGGGGATAAAATTTTGCATGCTTAGTTGATAGTTATTTACTGTTGTTATTCTATGAGTAATATTTGTTCTGTTGATTTAGGTTTCCACCTTGAAAGGAAACTCTCATTCATTCCTGCGATAGCATAGTTAAGCAGAGAGGGAATCTTGTCTGATAGTTTTATGTTTAGAAATAATAGCTTGCATAGTGCTTCAGTCAGTTCCTTAGAAGGGCGTATTTCTTCACGGGTTCTCACTACAGCCACTGATTTATGGGCCTTCATTCTTTAGATTCCACACTGGAGACAATAAGTGTTTATCTTTAGGAACTGAAAATGGGAAGTGATTCTCTCTCTCTCTCTTTTGATTGTGTAAAACCCAAGAGCTAGAAATATTGATAACTTGAATAAAAAAATCATCGGAATTGTTATCATCATAATTTAATCAGATTAGACACACTTACACTAATTGTGCTGCAGTTTCCTGCGATGTTTAGGGAGGGGCACACATTTGGTACTTATCCATTTTAGTGGAACACATACCTTGAATGTGGCATAAATTTTTTACCTGCTTTGATCTTACCCAGAAAAGAGAAAAAGTGGTCAGGAGTGAGTGTGTGACAGTCAGTCCCTGCATGTTAATGCTTATGTGAAATGATTTTGCCTGAGGCATCCCTGACCCTCATGATATCGTCTGAAAAGAGGTAGATAGGTCTAGCATCTCACTCTCTTTTGCCTCCAAAGCCATGTTTTCAACATTCTTCAGAGGATGAGTGGGAATATTAAATGACTGGCAAAATAAATGGCTTTAAAATTAAATTTGAGCTTACATTTTGTTCATATTCATCCATATGCTGATACACACATTTATATTTAAAACACTAGTAAAGAATACTTGTCACCAAGAATCATGGATCATAGCAGCTAACACCAAGCATTCCTTGGACCTAAGGATCCCATGTGATATAGAGATGGATCAGCAGGCTGCCCTCCTCAGCAATAGTTGGATAGTCAACCTGTTGAAGTATCTAGTTTCTCTCTGTGATAACAGTTTCATATATCCAAACATCATCTTGATGGTGGAAGCAGGAATACATTGTAATCAAATTATCTGCTCTTATTCCTTGCAAATGTGTACACTGAAAAGATGCAGCCTCTCTAAAAAGATCCAATAAGCTCAGAGCAACTGTAATCTGCCCTAATGGTGGAACATGCCAAATACATCATGCAATCTCCTTTTCTTGCCTTTTGCAACATCTTTACCTTATCCTATTCTTTCTGATGAGGCTTGTGCCACTGTTGCTGATTGCTCAGCATTCACTCTTTGCTGTTAATGGCTATGTTGTCTGAAGATGATTATTCTACTGTCTTTTTTACCTCCTTCATTTTCTACCTTTGCCAGAACTGTCCTTCTGGAAGTTATTTTCGGGGTTACCACATATTAAATCAATGTAATAAGAGGCATATGGTTGGACAGTGATGTTCTCTTATTAAACATACGTACATCTCACAAAAGGGTTTTCATTCTTTTAATCATATTTTATAGGTATATTTACAAGTATAGTGAAATAATTCAGTATATATGCAATGCATTAATTGGGGTAATATATTTTTCTTAAAGTTTAAAGATTTTTGATTATTTATAATTGTATGCCTGTATGGGTTTCCATGTGCTATTCCCATGCATACATACCTTGTATCTCATCAAATTAGAGTAACGAAGCTAACTATTTGATTGGTATCTTGGCTGAAATGTTATTTGTAGAGGGAATGGGTGGAAGTTGAGATTCACTTTCTCAGAGCCCTTCCAAATGTCTCATGATGGGAAGCTATTGACTCTTCTTATGTGAGCTCAAATTCTTGTTCCCCGGTGAACATTTTGAGTTGATCAAGCTCATTCAAAAACACTTATGTTATCAAATCATATTCAGTCTTGCTGAAGAAATATGCATGCAAGTACACATTGAAGTTAATTACTTCTACAAAAGAGATCTTAATATTTTCTAAATGAAATTGAACAAGTAGGGTTGAACAGAGTATAGTTAGCCTTATAAACTAACATTCTGCAAACATCAAACAAGCATAACTGATTTAGTGAGGGCTGAATTCTAGAAAATTCTAAGAATAACTACATTTTTAAAAGTTGTTACTGTGCTTTAATTTGATATGCACCAAGGGATGATTAAGTCTGACGTGTGCTATATTTCACTGATAATCAAGTAATTTTCAGAGCAGTAAAAATCTGCAATTGTCTTTAATTGTGAATTTATGAGTACAAGACTATCATTTTTCTGTGATGAGCTATGAAGCTTAACCACAAATGAGCATGAGTTGTTTAAATGTAGAAAACAAGCTTTATTTCAGCATAAAATTCCACAAAATGGGTAGGGAACAATATTTTATAAAACTATATCTTCATGTACATACAAAAATATGTGTGTGTGTGTGTTATTTTTTATTTGGCCAGAATGAATTCCAATAGTTAGGACAAGACAAGGATCTTAATAGTTTCTTCCATTTCCTGGATGTTAAAGAAGTAGGCAAAGTAGGCATATAGTTCACCTAGTGAATACCTTACAGTTTTGAACAATGATAAATTTAAAATATTTGAAAATTGTATCTTCACTTCACATTTCTTCCAAGCAATACTATCTAAGAACTATTTGTGTAGTATTTGTTAAGTGAGAAAAACTAATTGAACTTTTAAACTGTTAAGATGAGAAAAAAAGAAGCCCAGAGTTTGCAAAAATCAATTGAAACTCTGGCTTTTAATTTAGATATTAAGAATTCTTCATTTTTTCCACTTCTCACTTTTCTCTAACAATATGGATTGCTTAAATCAACAAATGTTAACTTAGTTAGCACAGTGGGTAAGGTGCTATTCTAGGTGACAAGAATAAAGAATTTCGACAATGATTCCAGGGTTAGTCCAGTGAGGTTCTTGGCACAACTTGATGTAATATATTAGGTGTTGAAAAGTGGTGTGACAAAAGCTAAATCTGTCTAGGGGTGATGAGGAAAAGTAGAGGGACCTAATATTTAATGGAAGAATTTAAAAAAGCACTTCTGGTGAGGTGATATTTAAGAAGAAATATGCAAAGGGGAAGGATAAAAGGCAGACAGATATAGAGACAGAACACGGAGGAGTCAGAAAATGCAAATTTCTCAAAGCAGTAAATGTAATTGTGGCAGAGCAAAGTTTTGCAATCATGTGATCAGTCAAAATGAAAGAACTGGGAGAGCGTTAACTCTGAGAGAGAACAAATCATATCTAATCTTGCTCATTTGTTTATTTGTAATTTTCTTCCTTAATACTGCTATTGAGTCCATGCAGCTTTTAAATAGGTATTTTTTTTAATAGAACTCTGTAGGTAACAGTTGTTACTTAGAAATTAAAATATTCAGTAACCATGCAAGATTGTTTTCAGGGGTTGCTTTTGCATTACATTTTTATTATTTTACCTTTTTAGTATTTTACTTCCTGTATTTCTTGTTCCATTATATTTAAATTGCTTTTCAGAGTTTCATAATTAATGAAGATATTCCATGAAATATATTGACATTGCTATGGTCAAAGAAGGGAATCCAAACTAGGCTACCTGTGCTCTGTGTGCTATTTGCTATTGGGTTTGTAATGGTCAAAGTAGTAAGGCAAGAAAATAAAGCAACACACATCATTTGCAAAGATGCACTATTTGTAAAGTTTTTTTATTGGCACATGGCATGACTATGTACTTGAAAAACTAATAGTTACCTACCAAAATACTGTAAACAAATTAGTAAATTTAATGTTCTTACAAAATACAAGACAAATATAATAACTTGTATTCCTTTACATATTAGTGTTACATATATTTATTAACTATGTAATTACATAATTACCTATATTATTTGTTTTATACTGTTTTTATTTAGAAAAATGAGCAGGAAGATAAAGACCTGTGTAGAAGTTAAAAATCACATGTATAATGTTATGGAGGACTTTATAAGTCAAATTTAGCAAAAATATAGGCACACCTGAATAGTGAAAACTGGCAATTCTAGTCAAGAATTTAAAACAAAATCAACTTGTATACATTACTAGGAATTCTTGCCATCCTGATGATGTCTGATATTTTCCACTTATCTCACAGTGTTCAAGCAATGAAATCAAAATCTCACTTCTTGAATTAACAAACTGCAAATGTATTGAAATGCTGTTATTTTAAGACTAATTATGAAGTTATAGCAAGCAAGATGATATAGTTTTTACCTAAGCATAAACATCAATAAACGGAAAAGAATAAAGATCAATAATACATCTAATCATATATCTCTATAGGTTTTCTTTTCTCCTGGTTCTAAAGAAGAAAGGTTTTTATCCAGACTCTAGTCCTAGCTTATAGGCCATGACATTGGGGCGGTTGTAGTGACAGGAGCTTAGGGACCTCTTTATAGTCACCCACATTCTAGAATGGAGAGAAGTGGACTAGAGCATTCTGTGCTCAGATCTCTTTCTCTAGTTATTCAGCCCAGGACTCTAAGACAAAAGAATCTTGCACACAGTGGCCAGGTCCTACCACATCAATTAATGCATTTCAGGTAGTCCCTAACAGATGTTTTCAGAGGTTTTTCTTGCAGGTGCTTCGTAATTGTCTCAAGTTGAAAAAAATAAAACTGACCATAACAATCCTCACTAATATCCATTAAGAAGTAAGGGTGTCATTAAGATTCATTTTGAATTATATTTTTTTAATAGTGTAGGCTGCCCTTGACTCATGGGCCTCCTGCTCTATCCCCTAAATACTGTGCTATAGGCATGCACCAACACCACCAGTATCTTTGAAAGTGTTCTTAACCAACACATACTAATTTAGGTCATTTCTAAGAGACTGTGTTAATTCAATGGATATATACTTTGTGTAATGAACAAATCAATATAATTAACATTTTATTATTTATAATTTTCAATCATTTCTTTGTGCTTAGAGTCTGTAACTTTTCTTTGAGCTTCCTTTAAATATTAATAAGAAATATGAACTATATATGAGTATCAATATGATAGGATGATCAGATATGTTTAGAGCCTAAACTCAAGATGAAGATTTTTGCTTATATATGAGGTAATTTAGTTGCAAACCAAAAATGTTATGGGCATATCCCAGTGGCAAAGTGAATGCCTATAATACATGAGGCCCTGTAGTCAACCTCAACACTACCGAAAAAAGGTTCTAAAACAAAGAGATAAGATAAGGACCACAGACTGGAAGAAAATGTTTGTGAAACATACACATTTATTACTTGCAATCCATTCTTGAAATGAAAGGTGACGACAATGTGCTTGGATAACAAAATGACCCAAAGACTGCTCAACTTAAACTTCACAGAAAATAAACAACTGACCAAGAAGTATTGAAAAGATTTCTTAACATTATTAGGATAAGGAAAGCTAAAATATGATGCAATATAACATCTCAGAAGTCGCATTTGTGCCGGGCGATGGTGGCGCACGCCTTTAATCCCAGCACTAGGGAGGCAGAGGCAGGCGGATCTCTGTGAGTTCGAGACCAGTCTGGACTACAAGAGCTAGTTCCAGGACAGGCTCCAAAGCCACAGAGAAGCCCTGTCTTGAAAAAAAAACAAACAAAAAAAAAAAAAGAAGTCGCATTTGTACCTGTAAAGACAGAAATAACACAAGAACGCAAGTGTTGTAACAGCTTAGAAAGATTCCTAAGACTATTGCACAACCCTAGATTATACTCTTAGTGATTTTCCAAAGTTATGATATACAGGGCTAGTAAAACTTTTATATAAGTACACAGAGCAATTTATTCATGTAAGTTCCAAACCAGAAACACCTGTCAATCTTCATGTCAATGGTTAAAACATTATGATATTATCAATTCCAATAATCTCGGTATTAAAGACAAATTCCTTAGTGTGCACAAAGCACACACTACTCTTTAAAATATGCAGAATGAGGAAAGCCAGATGCAACAGAGCGCTTACCTTACACTTGAGGAAAGACAGATTTACCTGCAGTGATCCAAGGTAGACCACAGATCTCCCAGAACTCCTGTTGGCAGGGGAACAGTTGCAACGGCCTTCAATGAAGCTTATAGATGATGAAAAATCGTGGGATGGATAGGTACATCCATTAGTCAAGCTAGGTGTGTAAATAATACACACACACATATATATGTGGATATATATATATATGGATGATATATATTTATCATCTGATTAAAAGGAAAAGGCCACAAAAACATGGGCACATGCACACTTCTGTATCTATAATGTATGATTTTCAGGTATGTTTGGAGGTTGAAACTTAAGATTGAGATTATTGCTTAGAGATAATATTTTTATTGCTTATTCAGCAATATAATATGACTACCTTAGTAAAAATTAACTTTACCTAATGACCTTGGCTTAAATGCTAAATACTTTACCTTTAATTATTTGAAAAGACATAGTGACTGACTTTTGGAAATTTTGCTTACTCACAATTTACCATGATAATGTTTAAATAAAGTGTTATCTTTTCATACAACAAATACTGGATGAGTTTTAAATATGTCATATTCATTAAATCTGCTGGGTTTTTGTTGGAAATGAGTCTGCTGCACAAATTTTAGTATAGTACAGTACAAACTTTTGCTTATGATGGACATGTTTTATATTTATTTTGCCCAGTAGGATTTCCATTGCCATATGTAGAGGATTCTGTAATTCCCCCTTCCCACTCTTCAGGCTCACCTGATTTATTCCATTACGAGCAATTGTTGGACTCACATTACATTGTCCAAATTTCTTGGGATTAAAAGAGTTGACAGAGTGTGATGGCCTCAGACCTTTTCCCATTCACACATAGCCTACTGAAAATGTTGAGCTCAGTTTTGGGCTTAGTTATTGACAGGTGTATTTTCTTTAGTACCAGTTACGTACTTGAGTGTTCAGGTATGAAGTGAGTATTAAGATTTATATTTGAGAAAGAAACTTTTAGAGCCTTTAGTTAATGTGTCTAAGCCAATGTTCAAGTTTAGATTATCAAAGAATTCAATATTGAGAGTTATGGGAAATGACTTTTAGTGAGTGTACCATTATTTGGTCCTTTCTATTGCCTTTATGGATGTGTCAACATTTCTTACTTCACGATGATTTGGGATAGGAGAGACTGCACAACGATTTCTGATCATGAAGAAGACTAAAGTCTTTTGTCCTTTCATATCTTGAAGTATGTCAAGGTAATATTTTTTAATTACTTGTATTTTTCTTTTCAGTCCTTGGTATGGAATTTCCCCTATTTATGCAATATGATATATGTTAAGCCTATAAATATGTTTTTACTGTCTCGTAATTTCTATCATAATCACATACTCTTTTGCAGCTGCATAGCTGCATATACTGGAATAGATAGTACTAATGTTGCCCCTACAGCATAGGTCCTCAATATATTCACAGAACATAGGATCAAAAATAAATTCATCAGATTAGTATATTAATGATGAAACTGGCATATTTTATTGATATAAATTTAATTAAAACTGGCATATTTTGTATTGTACAAAAATCTTGTTTCTCATGGACATTAAAAAACAAACAAACAGCAACAAAAACAAAAAAGCCTTGGAGGAACACAGATATTGCATGTAAAAAATAGCAATTTGAATGTTTGCTAATAATTATGTATCAAATCAAATTCTTATACCTCATTCATTTTTACAAAACTAGAGGTGGAAACAATAAGTTCATTAACAAATAATTAAAATAAACTCTATTGAAAGACATTTGGTAATAGTTCTATATAAATATTCATGATTTATTCCTACTTCATTTAGTAGGCTCCTTTTGATGGTAGTCAGTCTTAGATCATAAAAACAATAATAAAGAATATTTTTTTCTGCACATAGTCTCTGTGCAGGGTACGGTACCACACAAGGACATTTGTATGTGAGTATATGTATTGGACAATGAGAATGCACTCCCACACCACTTACCATCCACTTTCTTACTCCTGCCTCCCACTAGTTTTGTTAGTTCTCAAGCCAATTTTACTTACCTTTTCTTATCATATATTTATATATATATATGATTTTATGTATCCATATCAAACTCAGAAATCACATATAAGAAAAAGCATGCATATTCATCTGTGTAATTCTGACTTAATTTGAATAGTATAATTAATTCCAGTTTCAGTTATTCTCCTATGACTAAAATAGCTGAATAATCACAAATTTCTATAATTTTAATAAATGTAGAATATTTACTTTTTAATATTTTGGTAAAGTGTTTTTATTTTTCCTTTTTATTGAAAATAGATTCTTTTCTCATATAATATATCCTAATTACTGATGTGGAGTCTCCTCTTTATGCTCTGAATATATTTTATGACCATTGGTTAATAAAGAAAGCTGCTTTGGCCTGTAACAGGGCATAATAGAGCCAGGCAGGAAAACTAAACTGAATGTAGGTGGAAAGATGACAGAGTCAGCAGACAACATATAGCTGTCAAAAGAGAAAGATGCCAGAAGCTTACCGATAGGTCACAGCCTCATGGTAATATATTAATTAATAAAAATGGTTTTACTTAAAATGTGAAAGCTAGCTAGAAATACACTTGAGCCATCATCCTAACAGTATAGTAAATATTATAGTTTCTATATGATTATTCAGGTCTGAGCAGCTGGGAAACCAACGCGCAACATCAGTCTAAAGATTAGTTTCCCTCTTTTCTCAGTTCCTCCCCAACACCCATCCCATCTGAATTCATTCCCTTTCTGTCTCCCATTGGAAAAGAAAAGGCTTCTAAGAGATAACTACCAACATATTATGGTGAAGCAAAAACTGTCATATCAGAGTTGTATATGGCAACCCCACAGGAGGAAAAGAGTTCTAAAAGCCGACACAAGAGCCAGGCTCCCACTCTTTCACAAATTCAGGAATCCCATAAAAACACTCAACTGAAAAGCCATAATATATGCCCTGAGGAACTGGTTGAGACCACTGAAGGCCCTGTTCATGCTGCTTCAGTCTCTGCAAGTATGAATGAGTTTTGCTCAGTTGTTTTAAAGGGCCCTGTTCTACTGGTTTCCTCAATCCCTCCTGACTCTTACTCTCTTTCTGCCTGTCCTCTTCTTCTGTGGGGTTCCATGAGCTCCAAGGGGAGGAATTTGAGAAATCCCATTTAGCACTGAGTGTTCCAAGATATCTCTCTCTCTCTCTCTCTCTCTCTCTCTCTCTCTCTCTCTCTCTCTCTCTCTCTCTCTCTCTCTCTCTCTCCCCACCCATGTGTGTTTGTGTGTTTCTCTCTTTCTGTCTATCTCTCTCCCTCCTCTCTATCTCTGTCTCTCTGGATTCTATCTGACTGTGGGTCTCTATTTTTATTCCCATACACTGCAGCAGGAAGCTTCTCTGATGATTACTGAATAAGGTACTGATCTATGAGTATAGCAGATTATCATTAGGAGTCATTTTATCATTACTTTTTTTTAAAACCAGGATATGCTTATTTTACCTTATGTCTCTAAGCTTTCTATCTACTATTTTCTAATTCCCAGTGTCTAAAAATGTCATCAGTATTTTAAAACACTGGAACACATATCATAATGTCTATTCTAGCAAGGATTTAGTTAATCTGTGTTCCCTCACTTTGTAACAATTTATTTTTTCTGAATATTACAGATGAATCTCAAGCATTCCCACATGGTTAGTACCATCTGTTGTAACTAGCAAAAACGCTTGGGGGCTGCTTCTTTCTCAGTCTTTATTTACAATCCAAAGTGAGCATTTGTAAATTTGTAAATCTCATAAACAAAAATATGACATTCTATGCTGGAGATGCTGGAAGGAAAATCCCTCTTTTTGATGTAAGCAGGTTGTTGTGTTCCATTCAGTAGTCCATAGAACTCAATTGTTTCAGGCTATTTTGTAGTTCAACAATAAGACAATGAAACTTGTCTTAATAACCCCATACTATTATCTCTGTTGATTCAACACAGACAAATTATGTTTTGTTTGGTAGAGGCTTAATGTCAAGAATATTTACTGAATTTTAATGTTTGGAAATTGAATCATGTGCAGAATTCATGTATCTACTATTAATCAGAATACCTGATTAAGCTGAGCTCTGTTTATTTACTTTAAGGTCATCCCAGATAAAAGTAATATGGAGACATTGGTGTGATGTCAAGATTGCCAGATTGATTTGCTTGCTGGATCTTTGAGTTGGAGCTTATGATGAAGCACTCACTAAAAGCAGTGACAGCGACATTTATGTCCACACTCTGCTTACTGCCATTTACATAACAAATCAATGTTTTTTTTTTTTTCTGTAGTCAGTGCTATGTTTTTTGGCAATCACTATGATTCCTGTTCTGCCTTTAGATATCTTTCAGTGCTTTTCTTTGTGTTTATTGTTTTCTCAACCTGCCCAAAAGTAGGGAAGTGAACAGTGAGTAGAGAATGGAAAAGTGAAAGTATATGTGGCGGCAGAAGAGGTAGTTTATCATCTGTAGTTGAAGTTACTTGAAGTTGTGAGCTCCCCAGAGAAAAACAAAAAGACAAAAAAAAAAAAAAGAACCCAAGCACATCCAAAAATCTAATG
Organism: Alexandromys fortis; assembly: GCF_014885135.2. Classification (NCBI taxonomy): domain Eukaryota; kingdom Metazoa; phylum Chordata; class Mammalia; order Rodentia; family Cricetidae; genus Alexandromys; species Alexandromys fortis. The sequence goes on from NW_026067921.1 coordinate 12,232,996, forward strand.
CATTATTTTCTTCTCAATTGTCACATATTTTTCCAAGTGCCCCTCATTTTCAATTTGCTATGAACATTGATTATTGAAGACTTAGAAATTCTTGACAGTGATCACTGAGACTCAATTTTTTTTTTTTAACTTTTGTGGATTTTTCCTTTCATTCATGCATTGACATTTCTCCTCAGAATACATGGTTGGAGACTACTGGGTCTCTAGTCCCCTTGATTCCAGAATCATTTCTTTATTTATTGCCTTAAATACCTGAATTTATGTATGACTGAAGGCTATATTGTTTTCACCTTATTAACTTAGTTGATTTATAAGGAAGTAAATACTTTTTCCAAGATTAGTATTTAGTAACTCACTGAGTATTTAATAAAACTGGCCAACATTAAAGAAGCAATTGAAGAACAAATTTCTGTTAAAATGAGTTTGAATTTAATTAGTATTTTGGCAAAAAACTGAATTAAAATGAATTGTTGTGAGACCTTAACACTCTCTATAATCCACAATTTCAAGGTTATGCATATTTCTTCTTCACCATCTATTCTTTGAGTTTGTATTATCATACTAGGTCACACAAGCCTCATCTCTCATTAATCTGTACACTTTGGAGTCTTTTTGCACTGATTCATCGTGTCTGAACTTGACAAGAATGTTAATTTAAAAGCAGTCCCATTCTAAAATCTCCCTGGTATTTTTTTATTACCAATGTGGTTGATTACAAAACAATCAGTTATTTTGTCCTCTGTGGCTAAGCTTTCTGAAATAAAAAATCATTAATAAATTTCTTGTTTCTTTTTTTTTAAACTCCACAGTCTTTTAAGCATATTCTAAGTTTTGATTTTGTAATTTTATGGGATTCCTGAGTACAAACTAGTGATTCTCTGAATCTATATCTGATTCTTATGCTTTTTCTCAGACTCTTTTCCTTCTGTTTGTTTGTTTCCAAGGTGTTTGTTTTGTCTTTTTATATTGTTTATTTTAGTTTATTATTATCCCTTAAAAGCCTGTTTGGAGAATGGGGGGAACATGGGGAAACGGGATGATTGGGATAAAGGTTGGATAGAGGAGCAGGGAATCACATAACTTAATTAAGGGAGCCATCTTAGGGTTGGCAAGAGATTTGAACCTAGAGGGGCTCCCAGGTGCCCAGGGCGATGTTCCCAGTTAGCTCCTTGGGCAGCTGAGGATAGGGAACCTGAAATGACCCTATCTTATAGCCACACTGATGAATATCTTGCATATCACCATAGAACCTTTATCTGGCGATGGATGGAGATAGAGACAAAGACCCACACTGGAGCACCAGACTGAGCTCCCAAGGTCCCAATGAGGAGCAGAAGGAGGGAGAACATGAGCAAGGAAGTCAGGACCAAGAGGGGTGCACCCACCCACTGAGACAGTGGGGCTGATCTATTGGGAGCTCACCAAGGCCAGCTGGACTGAGACTGAAAAAGCATGGGATAAAACAGGACTCTATGAACATGGCGAAAAATGAGAGCTGATGAGAAGCCAAAGACAATGGCACTGGGTTTTGATCCTACTTCATGTTCTGGCTTTGAGGGAGCCTAGCCAGTTTGGATGTTCACCTTCCTAGACCTGGATGGAGGGGGGAGGACCTTGGACTTTCCAAAGGGCAGGGAACCCTGACTGCTCTTTGGACTGGAGAAGGAGGGGGAGAGGAGTGGGGGGAGGAGGAGAAGAGTGGGAGGAGGGGGAGGGAAATGGGAGGCTGGGAGGAGGCAGGAATTTCTTTTTTTTTTCTTTCAATAAAAAAAAAAAAAGAAAAAGAAAGCCTGTTTGTTTTCTAGTGAGAGACAGAAAGAGGATGGATCTAAATAAGAGGGGAGAGGAGGAGAAACTGGGAGGAATAGAAGGAAGAAAAATGTAATTGGGATATACTATATAATTTTTTTAATGTTACTAGGGAACACATACAAAGTATTAATTTGTTTTAATTTTTATTTCAAGAAAATTGGAATTTATATATAGGTCCATTGATTCTGGGCCAACATTTTAGGTTTAGAGTATATAGTAGACAGGTATAAGGCAGGTGTAAGGCTATTGTTTCTCTCCTATGGACATTCAGTCATTTCCTGTCAGCAAGCCTGGATGAAGCTTGTGAGTAATGAGAGCATATACCTTTATTTATCTTTATTTTCCCAGCCTTTATATGCACAAAGGCCATTTTTTGTTGATCAAGGCTATAGTTGTTTGAATAAGAATGTCCCCCTAGGTCCTCTCATTTGAACATTTGCTCTCTAGTGAGTAGTGATATTTTTGGAGGTATAGAATTTCTGCTTTGCTGGAAAAAGTATGCCTGACACTTGGGGTAGGCTTTGGGCACTGATAGTTCACTCTCTCATCTCTTTGTTTGAGGTTTGACGTGGTGAGCGCTCAACTTTCTACTCCTACTGCAGTATTTCTGCTTTGTCATCACTCTAGTGGCATTTCAACTGTATTTTAATAAGTAAAGACTGCCTGACGATCTGAGAGTAAAAAAGTCCCCCTGGTCAGCCTTATAGACCAGGTTATGGTAACACACACCTTTAATCCCAGTAGCCACAGTGATAAACACCTTTAATCCCACTAGCCACACTACTTGCCATAGAGACCAGGTCATGCATGCCTTTAATCTCAGTGTTTCATGCCTTTAATCCCAGCTCAAAAAGTAATATAAAATAGGGGGAGACAGCTCTCAGACACAGTCTCATTCTGAGATCCTGGAGGCAGGATCACCATTTCAGACAGAGGTCAAGGTAAGGACCAGTAGTTGACTGTTTGGCTTTTTAGATCTTCAAGTTGAACTCCAAGTGCTCTGTCACAGATCTCTTGAAAACTCCAGAGCCATTCATGCTGCCAGTATGAATCAGGAAGCCATTTCTTAAAGAAACTGTGCCTCTGCTTGCAGCCAGCAAACAGAGACAATCTGAAAAAAAAATGTGACTACAAAGAAGCTCACTTAACTCCTGTTTTTGTGGGTCTAGAAGTCCTCATTTTTTTCTTAAGCTTTTTAAGATCTTATGTGGATACATGTATATTGAGTGTCATTTGTAAACGAAAACTGTGTTTCATTTCCTGGCCACCCAGACCCAAATAATCACATGAAAACTGTATTAATTGCAACACTGTTTGGTTGATAGTTTGGGCATATTCCCAGCTAGCTCTTATATTTTAATTTAACCCATTTCTCTTAATCTGTGTATTTCCACTAGGCTGTGGCTTACCAATGCCTGCATATTATGCCTATGGAGGTTACATGGCATATTTCCTCTCCTCTGTTTGGATTTTCCTCCTTGATATATGCTGTTGTACCATAGGGCAAAACAGCTTCTTTATTAACCAATGGTAATAAACATATTTATAGCATACAGAGGGGTTACAGTTCAGGGGTTTAGTTCATTGTCATCATGACAGGAAGCATGGCAGCATGTAGACAAACTTGGTACTGAAGAAGGAACTGAGAGCTATGCATCCTGATCTGTAGGCAGCAGCTGGAGAGAATAAACCACCAGGTCTGACTTGAACATCTGAAATCTCAAAGCCCACCCTCAGTGACACACTTTCTCCAACAAGGCCACACCTACTGTAAAAGGTCACATCTCCTAATGACATCACTACTGTGAAAGTACGGTGGGTATTTTCATTCAGGTTACCACATAAACCAAAATAAATTCTATCTTCCTTAGGTTTCTCTGATCATGGTATCATCAAAGGAACAGGAAAAGAATACAAAGATTTCTACTTGCTTTTAGTGCTCATTAGAGAGGCAAAAGTGGATCACTACAAGGCCAGCTTGTAAAGGTCACACAGAACTTCCTAGATGTCTCATAACTAGTAATTAAGTAGGTTTGTAAGTGGTTCATTAAACAATCAAAAACAAAACTCATTCCACTCTCTTTTTCAACCCTGTATAACTTCAGTTTAGGCTTAGGGTCACCCACTCTTTGTCTCTTGTTAGAAAGCAAACAGATTCTAAGATATAATAATAAAATAATATAATACATAAAGACAAAAACAAGCACATTCAAAACAAACACAGAAGGAAAGGTACTTAAAGCTTGTACAAAAGTGTGTTGCTAATCTTTCTCTATAGAGACCCTCATGTTCCCTAAAGTCTTCTGAGACCTTTGAAATTATCTGTCTAGGCTTGCTCAGTGGGCAAAGTGTCTTTGCTGCGCAGGCTTGAAGAGCAGAGTTTGGATCCCCAGCATTTGCTTTAGAAACAAGGCTTTAGTCATACTTGTTATCACAATGTTATTTAGGCAGAGTAAGAGGATCTAGAGGTCTCACTGATAATCTTTGCTTGTTACTCAGTTTGCTCTAAGTTCAGTGAAGTGTCCTGCCTCATATAAGATGGACTGAGATAGAGGAAGATACCTAAAATCAACATTCTGTCTCTGGTCACAAAATTCACATGCATGGGTATGCATATTTGTATACATGTGGACACACACATAATTAAAAGTAATTAATTGATGAGATTATATATCTGTATCCCTGGGAATGGAAAAGTTTTACCAAGTATAGCATGTCCTCATATAATCTTGAAAGGCTACGTTTCTAAATCCTTAATGCTGTAAGAGTACCTCTTTCCAAAACTGTTTTACATGAGGACAAGTGCTCCTGTGATCATGACCTCATGATCTATTTTTTTCCCTCTCCCCTTTTATTCATAAGATGCCAAAGTGTTAGTGTAGAGACTATGATGATTGTAAGCTGCTATGTTCATGTCCAAAGAACTTGTAGGTAAGGTAACTTGGGAAGCAAAAGAGTTTAATAAATATCATAGTGTGGCCAAGTCACTTCTCTCTACTTAAAAATATATGTCAACAGCTTCTAATTGTCTATGAAATCAAAGTCAAACTCTTTAATATCATGCTTTTAAAGTCATGCTCATAAAAATGCTCAGTAATCAATCAATTTCAGCATTATCTTATAATAGAGAACCTGGCAGACCCATATGAGGTTGGATGTATGTTATGTACATAGGACAAAGCCTATTCTTGATTATGTCTTGTGCCATGGTGAATAATGGAGTCCACCTAAAGCACCAAATTTATTTCCTATAACCAAATTTCAGTTTCAACCCCCTTGTTTTTTTCAAGCCTCACTTCTTTCACACAATTTGTGTCTCCATTGCCTACTCTTCCTGTCTATCCAAAGCCTCATTTAATGTTTATTCTGCCAAACTTCTTTGAGGGATGTACCTCCCTGCAACTTTTAGAAAATACATGATTTTAATTTTCATTATTTTTTTCTTTCTAAACTTTCCGTGTTCATGTCTTCTGATGGAACCTCTTGAGGAAGCAGTGGACTTATGAAACTACTACTCCAGCATCTTTTCAAAGGTACTTTATGGTATTATTGGATGGGAAATGATTGACTGCAAAATAATAACTTCCCTTTGTGAGGAGACAAACAAAGGCTTAGAAGGTTAATATGGGTGCAAAGAAGTCATAGGCAGTTATGTTTGCAAATTGACTAGAAATCTTTTTCAAACTTGGGCAATGAGTGCCCACTGAAGTTAGTTTCCTACTGAAGAGAGTGTGCTATTAGCCTGGGCACGGGGCTCTTTCTTGCTTATTGGTTGATTTTCAAAGAAATGGCTTTGATTAAGAAATAAAAGAGAGAAGAAAATCACTTAATCCTGATGTATTATTTAGATTTTTGTTGTTGATCAAGTTTAAATAAGGAAGAAAGAGTTAATCCTGCTGAAACATTGTCATTGCCTGTACAACCCCAGTTAATAGTTTTTGTGGAATTGGGATTTCTCTCCTGGAAAAGCCAAGTGCTATTCATATATCACACTCTCTTGTCTCCACCCCAGTTCTGCCCCCTGAAAGAGAATCAGAAAACCTGGTTACAGAAGTGAAATATTTCATTACAATGACAGAAGTGGGGTCTCCTCTAATACTTATCTGATTCTTCTGTCATGTGGCTCAGAATCCTTTTCAGAGATCCTGCCATTCCTTCTGTCTCTGGTGCTGGGGACTGACTCTCCTTGGAGTTTTTATCATGTTGTTACAACTCTATAAATGAACTTGATACCTTTTCTAATAAACATTTTCCTTCCAGTTGTCCATCTCACTATCCATTGTGACTCCCCCCCCCTCTGAATCCTTGCACTAATGAGATTTTGGAGGCAGTTCTTGTATTTAGTTGTCATTCATAGATTTCAGAAATATGATATGCTGAAAGTGCTTTGATTCTGTCTATTCATGCAGGAAATGCTTCTAGTTCATCTCTGAGAGTTGACTATTCACAAAGTTTCCTATCAGATATCCTCACATTTGCAGTTGCAAGCTACCCCTCAAACAGTTACTGTCTCTATATCATTCTGACTTTAAATTATTTCCTTATTTATTTCTGATTATGATGAAAAGGCTACTCTCTAAAACAGAAAAAAATACTATTCAACAAGAAATTGTGGGTGGGAATTGAACCATTCAAAATTTTTATTTTCAGAACAAAGATAGCATTGTTATAGTCACTAGTTTTTTGAATTTAGGAGAATACATACATAATTTATTTCCTTGGAGAATGTTCTTGTAAGTATATTCTAGAGGGGTATTTAGCAATTATGTGTAAAATAATACAACTTAGTTGTGTGGTAAGTTTCAGGGTAGCCTGGGCTACCTAGGGAAACCTGCCTCAAGACAAATATAAGTAGAAAACAAAACAATACAGAGAAAACTACTTTTTTGCCATGAGAAATTCATCTTCATTTTTACTTAATAAACTGCAAATGTTTGTGGTACAAAAGTTTCTTCAGAAGTGAACAGATTTCCAGCTGGTACAGAATCAGTTTCTAGGAGACTCACTCTAACTTTTTGGTCACAGGCCTACCTGAGTATTCTTGACTGGATTGCAAAATAAACACATAACTTACTGAGCTGAGGTCACACACAGATATAGTCTGCAGAGATCCAGAGAAAGGCAAGTCCTTTACTTATCACTGGTAAAATTTCGGAAGTCCTCAGTATGCCTCTCCACACAGACAGACAGATAGACAATTAAATTCTATCAGGGTGTACCCTAAAAAATTGGTAATTGTTCTTGACCAACACAAAGAAACCTTTTGTGGTTTTATCTTAGATGTCAGTATATCCTCAATTATTGGCTGGTCTTTATAAGTTATTATTTGCATAATAATGGATTATTAAGTAAGACTAAAATTATTTCAAACGGTAAAAGAACAGAGAAGTATACAAAACAGATGTTTACAGAATGTTAGGAAAAAGACCCAACTGACTGCTTTAAATAAACAAAAACTACACTTTCTAGATTAGAAAGACCTGGCAGCACGCAGACATTTCAGGTTGGGGAGACATATCTGCTCTTGATGAATCACTTTTGCAAAATTCTCAAATATTTGAGTCCAAAATGAATGTATGAATTGGCTTTGCGTGATTCAAAAGGTAAACGAGAAATATAAGGGTAGCTGAAACAATGGCAATATTAGTTTATAACAGTCATTCCAGGGCAATAACTAGAGAGCTGTTCATATGTGTCCAGTTTTTGTAAATATACACACAATCAAAATCTGATATAAAATATCGGAAGTGGCATGTGCCCACACATTTTAAGACCCTGAAGAATTACTTTAAAATGATGATTAACATCCATTACACATCTGTCTCACGAACGGCACTTTTCCAAAGTTATCATTTCTTTACAGGTATTGGAGTATTAACCACTACAGACACCACAAGGATAATTTCAAACCATACTGTACTCACAGACATCTATTGTATCTGAGGTATTCATTTTAATTTTGGGGTTTTAAGACCATGTTTGTTTTAATGAGTTTTATAGTTCCATTTTTCTTCTTCATAATCGGTCCCTCTTCTTGGCAAACTTTTTTTTCCGATAGTTCCCATCAAAGTCTCATATCTTTTCATCATTTTTATCTGACATATCAAACTCCACTGCCTCATCTTCTTTTGCTCATGTTTTGTTCTTAGATTTTATCTGAAGCATTAACTTCTCAATTTCAGAATTAAATCTTCTGAATGACATCTTTCCATAGAGAAAGAACATCTTCATTCACATAGTGAGAAGCTCTGCTCTTTGATGATGAAACTCTTTCTCCTTGAGTTCTGGCAAATTCAGGGACCAGTGCTCACATCATTTGCTTTTCCTCCTCTTCCAGTTATTTCTTGGTTTCCAAGTCCAGGCCCCTTTGCAAGAACTTCATGCACAACAGATTCTAGGATAACTTAGTCTTGCGCTCAGATGCCATGTTGGGTACAGTTCCAGGGGTTAGCCACATCACTGCACTGAAAACTACTTTTATAATGCTTAAAATATTTAATAAACTATTTCCCTCCCCCAGCTATGTTTAATATTGAACATCAAGGCAACAAGATGAAAAAAACAAGACATTTCTTTGGCTTATGGATCATCACTGTTTTCAGTAAAGTGGCTTCACTGGTGTTGGTTTCATTTACCAGTTAAATACTGGTCTGTGCCTTAGATACCAAGGGAACACATCCAGGGAGATTTACCAGGCTGTTGTATCCTGCTCCAAACCTCCATTTAAAATGCAGTTAAATTTGCCTTGCTAATATGCATTTTAAGAATTCCAGTAACAATTAGAGGAATGGTGACTGTGGTCAGGGTTTTTGAGTGAGAAATGTCTCCATAGGTTCATGATTTTGAGCTCTCGGTCCCAGAAGGTGGCATTGGTTTGGGAGGGAGGGAGTTTTGCCTGTCTGGCAGGAATATGCCATAGCTTCAGCATGAGTTCAGGGCACTCCTTTGCTTAGGGATTGTCTAATTCTCCACATTCTGCTCCCGCTCTCTACTGCAACCCCTCCATGAGCCAGGCTCTCTCTCTCCTCTCTCCTCTCTCTCTCTCTCTCTCTCTCTCTCTCTCTCTCTCTCTCTCTCTCTCTCTCTCACACACACACACACACACACACACAAACACACACACACATACGCACACACACGCCACTTCAATTAAAATGCAACTTTTCCCAGTCATGGAAACAGAAATTGAGATAATTCTCTCCTTGTGTTAAACTCTGCTGAAACCAAGCAAAACTGATTTAGCTACTTGCTGTAGGATATAACTGCTTCTAGAAGATAAGAGAATGAACCAGCTAAACGGATTACTTATCAGAAATAACAGCTTCCTGATCAAGGCTTGCTTCAAGACCCTTGGCTCTATGTGCCCAGCAACCCAAAGTTATGATATCTAAGCAGTCAAATTCATTTTAAGTTTTGCAAATCTCCTTGAAAAACCAATGAGTATGGGCCATAAAACTAAAACAACAAAACAAAACAAACTATCTTGCTTTGACATTCTAATATGAGATGACTAGGACACTGTTCAGTTTGTGTTCTTCATTTATTAAACTCGACAGAACTGTCTTTGACTAGCAACACTTTCTGGTAGCCTTTTGGGGAGTCATTTGGGGACGCTCCACTCACAGACTGTATCTTTCTGATACTGGGGCAGTCATACTCTACCTCTTTAATTTCTCAACTATTTTATGCTAAGTGTGTAGAAGAAATTTATGATAACATTTAACAGTCATCCTTTATATAAAATGACTGCATTTTTTGTTTGTTTTCTAACTGACAATATATGCCGATATGTATCCTGAGCCAGCAGGCACTCTGAGCCATCAGTCACACTGATGAGGCTCCAGTTACTGGGATTCATTAGAACATATCTTCACCATTATCTTGGCAGTCAACTAAACTTTCTCAACAATAGTTTTTAGAAATTTCCTTGTCTTGACATATGTTAAAATAGATCCAAAAATGTCAACTGATATGCTATGTATGTTTTGTATGATTTGTTATGTATTGTTATTTGGCAATTGTATGGCCAGTTCTAGTAGCCTCCCAAGTCGTGATACTATCTATTTTCAACAGATCAACTACTGTGGATCCAGCTCTGACCATTATCATCATATAATAATTACAAACAGACTCTATATAACTAAAAATATAAATGTAGTTTTATAATTATGTTTGAATAAATAGCATCATGCAATTAATATACTCTTTAGTTACTGCAGGATTTTAGGAGCTTATTGCTTCTATGATAAGAAAACAAAAGGTCCCAGTAAACTAAAATACATCCCCTGTCTGAATATATATACTTAGTGATAGAGCAGTGTGTTAGCATGGCAGATATACTTTAAAAAAGCAGAAGGCTAGCATTAAAATCCTTTGGCATTTGGGTCAATAAATTATCTTGAATACAGTTATATTGTTGCTGCTAAAAATATAGGGTCTTGACACCTTAAATATTATCGGCTGCCCATACAAACTATGCATTCAAATATTTCCATTTCTGAGACTGCGCTTATATTCCTACATCCTTCTGTTCACCTGTGGCCAGTGTTGGGGTCATTAGTATCAGAGCTGGAGAAAGGCATGTGAGCAGAGATAAAACTCCATTCTGCCTGTGACTTCTTGTTGGCAGCCCAGAAAAGCATTTGTTAGAGGACAGGCTTTGCTTTCCATGTGTCATCTGCACATGGAAGAGATAAGCTCAGCAGGGGCTATAAATTGGTAAATGTGCTATTTACTATGATAACAAGTGGTTTCTAAGAGATTACTATGCCAAAATGTGACATGTTAACATCACCAATTTCTGCAAAATGTACTATGGTTTTCATTGCTAAGTCTTTGCCATGTATATATATACACAAAATATATGAATATTTATACACAGACACACACAGACACACAGACACACAGACACACACACACACACACACACACACACACACACATA
>NW_026067921.1:12246828-12309685 GCF_014885135.2 Alexandromys fortis
GAGAGAGAGAGAGAGAGAGAGAGAGAGAGAGAGAGAGAGAGAGAGAGAGGTTGTATCTGAGAATATGGTATTGTATTATTAAAAAGATAATATTTGGTATGTTATACAAATTTAACATTGACAAAAAAATAAAAATGCATTTTAATGAATGCACATGTATAATAAATATTTTCTTCTAGTGATTATGTTATATAAATCAATATGCTGCATATCTTTATATAAACATATTTATATTTATGTTGTAACTATAATGCATATAATGCATATAATGCATATAATGTGTCAAAATACACATGGTTCAGACATTGTAATATGTATGAAACTCTTAGTTTAAGACAAAAAAGAAATAAAAGGTATAATTGGATAGATTTTTCATGTTGGTCATCCTATTTCAGATTCTGTTACTATTAGAGTATTGACAGAGTTCAAGGTGAATACATCATATTGATGCTTACAAATTTCAATAAACATGAAAACACTTTGTGAAAGAATAAAATAAGTCATCCTTTTTGTGTTGTTAACTTTACTTATAGCATAAGACGACCCCCATGTATTTTATAAGTATATAACTAAAAAAGCTTATTGAGAAGTTTGAAATAGTTGCTATACTGTGGACAAATTGCTAGACTTAGAAAAAGGCTACTAAGTGTTTATTATTATGAAATATCATGCAGGTGAACAAAAGAACACTGCTGTGGCTGTCTGACTTAGTGTCCCAGGAAAAGCAATCTCTCTCTACAGGTGAAGTTTGGAGATATTTTTATTAATTTAAAATTTTCAGGTAATATATTGTGGTCATATTTTCTCCTCCAAAAGTTCTCCCATATGCTTCCCAACTATAAAACCCACCCAAACTAATTTTCCTTTTCTTATCTGGCATTAATTTCAAATAGATTTTTGCTTGAGAATGATACATTTTGCCCACTTCTCCTGTTCTTTGCTGGTTTTGTTTGTTTGTTTTTCTGGCTTGTAATAGTGAAGGTCTTGTGAATGTTGCCACAGTCTTTGTGAGTTCACATGTTCATCTTTCCTGTTCTGTATGAAAGGGGCCACTTCGTTGGAGTTATTTACCACTTCTGGTTCTGACAATATATTTGCTATCTCCCGTTCTTCATAGATCAATGAGTTTTGAGGTAAAGGGTCTGATTAAGTTATACTAGCCCAGGTTAAGTGTTCTAAGACCTCTACTGTCTGCACGTTTTCCAGTTGTAGGTGTCAGTTAATTACCATCTACTATAAGAAAAAGCTCTGGTGAGGACTACTGATGCAGTAATCTGTGAGTATAGCAATGCTACTAGGAGCCAATTTCTTGGCGTGTTTATTTAGACAAGTGGAAGTTTTAGAAAATTCTTTTATTTAGAAATTTATTAACTAGGGACATGTTTTATCTAGTCTCATGTACTTGACTTTATTAGTAGTGTCAAGTGTTGGTTTCGTTTCATTTCACTGAGCATGCCTTTAAGTCAAAAAAAAGTACATGTTTACTCTCCTAACATTTGTGTCAGTATTGTATCTTTATGTCTTACAGTCAGGTTGATGTTGTATATTACAAGAGGCAGATATACCTGAGATTGATAAGTCCTTCTCTACTTGAGTAGTTTGTGCATAAGATCTTACAATATGAGAACACTTGTCATTAGGCATAGATCTTATAGCTGGGCACAAATTTGATTTCTCCAAGTTTGATGAGCTAAGAAACTGATGTCCTAAGCAATAAGGTCTTAATGTCAGGGTGTGGAGGGCAATCAATCAATAGTATTAGAAGTAACCTCTGATATGTTGGGTACCTAGAGGACTACTTTGCTCCACAGATAACTGCATCAACAAGATGTAACCCATTCCTGATATTGAGGATTTAAATTGCTAGCATATGATATGTAGTTGGGATATTATCATCCCTGTTATATTAAAGTTCTATTTAAATTCCATTTGTATATTTTAAGAAGCTTGTAGAATAATAATTTTCCATATGATTTTTTAATAGAACCTTGATGTTAGTTTCTCTCTATATATATTTGTTTCTATTTTTTCCTCCCCTTCCTTGGCATTTTTCACCTCATCCTATCCCAAACCCTCCAATTGTTAGAAGGAGTAAGGCCTCTAATGGGGAGTCAACAAAGTCTGGTATACTAAGTTGAGGTAGGAAAAAGCTTCTCTCCCCTGTATTAAGGTTGAGCAAGGTATTCCAGCATAGGGAATGGACTCCAAAAAGCCAGTTCATGAACGCAGTATAAGTCCTGGTCCATATTTTACTCCTTTACCCTGCTTCCATAACCTTCTCCACATTCAATACTTCTATTTTAGTTTCTAATTAATCTTTTTATAACTCTGTACTCTATTTCCCCTTCCTTGGTAGATCCTATCCTCCACTTTTGCTCCATGTTAGGCAGTCAACATCTGTGGTTATTCATATTGAAACAACATATAGAAAGCTTAAAAATCAATGTAGACATATAAAAGAAAACATGTAATCTTTGTATTTTGCAACATGGTTTATTTCACCAAGGATTTTATTTTTCTAGCTCCATCCAAATTAGCTGGAAATTTCATGATTTCATTTTCTTAACATCAGAATAATATTCCCTTGTGTAATTGTTCTACATTTGCATTATCTATTTATGAGCTGAAGGACGTCTACATGTTATTAATATCTGGATATTATGAATAAAAAACAATAAATGAGCAAGTATTTCTGCAGTTGTAAGTAGAGTCCTTTGGTTATATACCCAAAAGTGTTATAGTTGGATCATGTGCTAGATCTATTTTCATCTTTTTGAGGAACAATGATTTCCATAGCGGCTCTACCAGTTTGCATTTTTATCACCGATGAACACATGTTCCCCTTTCTCCAAATCCCCTCTAGCTTGCGTTATCGTATGTTTTATTGATCTTGTCCATTGTGACTGAAGACTGAAACTCAAAACAGTTTTAATTTGCATTTCCCTGATGGCTAAATATGTTAAACAGATTTTTGTATGTCTCAGACTTTTGTGTTTTATCCCTGTTTTATTATATGACCCATCTTATTTGGGACATTTGCTTTCTTGGTGTTCCGTTTTTTGAATTCTTCATGTGTTCCACATACTTATCCTTTGTCAGATGTATAATTGTTTAATTTTTCCCCATTCCTAGGATGACACTTTGCCTTGAATGATGGTGTCTTTGTTATACAGAAGCCTTTCAAATTCATGAGGTGCTATTTATTAATTGTTGGTCTTAATTCCTGTGCTATCTATCACTGTCCTGTTCAGAAAGTCCTATTCTGTGCCAGTGAATTTAGGTATAGTCCTTACTGGATCTTCTAGCAGACTTAGGGTATATGATCTTAGTTAGGGTCCTTGACATATTTGCCGTAGAATTTCATGCAGCATGCTAGACCTGGGACAATTGTCATTCTTCTACATTCAGCTTTCTAATTTTATATGCTAGTACTTAAGAGTGTTATCTCCGAAGAGTATGAATATTCAAAGAAATGGAACACTGCCATTCCATATTTGATAAATTATGTCTACTTTGCTCTTATTAAAAAAGAAACTAACATTACAAGAAAATATTTATGTTTATTTAAAGAAATGATTATAATGTGGATATTAGAGACAATAGTCAGAGGACAACATTGAGTAAGACAATGTGACATTGGTTTCAAATTACATTTTCTCATTTTGTTAAAAGCACAAAACCAAAGGCTTATTCTGTAAAAGACTTAAATATTTAATTAATAAAAAAGAGGAGTAACAATAGCAATGTTCTTAAATGCTCACATGAATAAAGATATTAAGTATTCATATAATTAGTGAATAATTTGCTAATATAGTTTGTGTAGTATCTGAATAATTAATAGAACATAATGAAATATGATATTCTATTCATGAATGTATGAATACATTCAGCAAAATACTAATGTTAATTTATATAACATAGGTGCTAAACTCCTCATTTCCACATTAGTCCTCACACATTCTTCATATGCCTCTGGCTAACAGACAACAATAAGTGTGATGTAGGAAACTTTTATCAGTGTAATTCTATCAGTATAAAAGGATAATCAGAAATAGAGATGAGCCTGAATTTGAAATAGGACTTAAATAATGATCTCCATTAGGAAACATAGTTAAGGAACAGAACTAGAGGTTTAGCACACAAAAAGTTGGCAAAGTTTGAGTAGCTGATATTTAGTTCCTAATCAAGGTACAAGTTCAAAGTTGGAAAGAATTGTGTGGGATCATAGATCTTTCACCAGGATTAACCATGTGAAGTTAGAACTGGGGAGTGAACAGAATTATATCCAGAATGTCAGTCATAGTGAATTGATGTAGGTGTGTCTTCTGTCTATGTGTTGGTTTCATTGGTTAATTAATAAAGAAACTGCTTGGCCTAATAGGTCAGAACATAGGTGGGTGGAGTAGACAGAACAGAATGCTGGGAGAAGGAAGGCAGTGAGACAGACACCATGATTCTTTGACCCGAGATGGATGTTGGCTAAATTTTTCCCAGTAAGCCACCACCTCATAGTGCTACACAGATTATCAGAAATGGGTTAATCAAGATGTGAGAGTTAGCCAATAAGAGGATAGAACTAATGGGTCAGGCAGTGTTTAAAAGAGTACAATTTGTGTGTTCTTATTTCAGGGCATAAGCTAGCGAGGTGGCCAGGAGCCAGGCAGCAGGAACGCAGTCCGCAGCTCCTTCTACAGAGAAGGAAGTGAGAGAAGGCAGACATGCACCATGCTGGGTAGAGATGATGGATGGCATAGGTAAACTTGGGAGTAATAACTCAGTTTACATAGATAAATTGATTTTTTTTGTTTTTTTCTTTTTCTTACTTTTTTATTTTATTTTTTTATTGAGAATAAGAAAAAAGTTTCCGCCTCCTCCCAGCCTCCCATTTCCCTCCCCCNCCTCCCCCCACTCCTCTCTCCCTCCCTCTCCAATCCAAAGAGCAGTCATGGTTCCCTGCCCTGTGGAAAGTCCAAGGTCCTCCCCGCTCCATCCATGTCTAGGAAGGTGAACATCCAAACTGGCTAGGATCCCACCGTAGAGATAAATTGAACATTTTGTGTAAAAAGTTTATAAACAGAGGTTTTGATGCAAGTAGCTATGGCCAAAGTATGGTTGAGCACAGGAAACATAACATTGAAATTCAGAAATAAGCACATTCATGATTCACCAACAAAACTGAACACCATCTTCTAGAGTGGATCTGAGTGGAAGGGTATGAGTCTTCTCAGAAGAAATGTAAAATTTTCTGCCGAAGTTAGTTATTCCAGATCTGTAGTACATATGTAATATACATGCACTGGTTTTACTGCAGTCATTATATTTTTCAATATGACACAATGGTAGCATATAGAACCCAAGAAAATAATC
Source organism: Alexandromys fortis (assembly GCF_014885135.2). Classification (NCBI taxonomy): domain Eukaryota; kingdom Metazoa; phylum Chordata; class Mammalia; order Rodentia; family Cricetidae; genus Alexandromys; species Alexandromys fortis. The sequence continues at coordinate 12,252,196 of NW_026067921.1, forward strand.
TAAGTCAGGGTGATTCATTGGTAAAGAGATAAAGAATCTTTTGTAGTCCCCTAGAAAATGGCTTTTTTACAGTGGTTTAAATGTTTAACAACAGAACTCTGCCATAACTGAGGAGGACATTTTAGAAGCACTGCTAATATTTATGCCTTCATGCTTTTCTTATGCATTTGTAGTTTTGTACTCTCAAGGAACAACAAAGGATTTAGGGAAGGGTTCAAGCCGAGAGACTGCTTCCCATTCATGAACTGTGCAGGATTTTGGATTTTATGAAGAGCCCGAATATGCTCTCATTCATCTGATGACAAAACAAGACAGGGCAATATATTTTGGTACTCTAACTTTGCATAAAGTGTGTGATCAACTCTTTTCAGTGGAGCACATCATTTAGAAATGATTACAATCACAGCTGCTACAATGATGAAGGGTCTTCCAGCGAGTTCTTTTTCGGGTATATGGCATGTTATGACATTTTGTGAAATGGGTTTTCACTTGCTTTTTCATCTTTAAAATTTAGATTACTCATCTATAGCTCATTATGCCAGTGAAGATGGAGATTTATGTCTCAGAACAATGTATATATTTTGTGGCAGCAGACTGGATAGTGATAGCAGACTACTTACACACTTTTATAGAAATGGTAACTCAAAAATGGATTGCAAAGTGTTTTTCTGTTGCATGCAAAAGAACAATTCCAGGAAGCTTGCCAATAGGACAAAACTATAAATTCTACTATTACAGCAAAAAATATAGCAAATTATGAGAGAAATTGCAGCTAGGTTTCATAGTTTCAATTTAAAAATAATAAAAGTTTTGCTAAGTAGAAAACTGTCTTAACCTTCACTTGCCATCTTTGCTTTCACGAATTTTGAGTGAAGGTCAAAGTGTGGTATATTGTAGTGAGGATTCAAATCAAAGGAAATGTTCCCTGTGCACATAGAGTTCTAAATACAAATCAGATATTATTCTAAGTGACCTATGTGAGCCTCATTCTGATCTCTGTGATTTGGGGAGTTGGGAAAGTCATTTAAATGCATAACAATAATTTTAATTACTTTTAGTTAAGTTGAATTTTTGTAGCCTTAGAATTATATAAATGACCTATGTCTGTCTCTAAATCCCAGGCTCTGAATCCAATGTGGGAAATCTGATTCTCTAAATCCAAGAGTCAGAAGTTTCTGATGCTAGGAAGTAAGCCATAGATTCTGTTCAGTGGGAGTGCATTTCGCGGTATGGAGATCTCCTAGTGCCTTTCCATTATATCATCACCATTGCCTAAGCAGCATTCAGCAAGTTAGAACCCTGGTGGGAGCTCTGGCTGATAGAGCAAGGAGAGTTCAGCTCCAAACTGACAATGATTATTCAGGAGTTACTTGAAGAATTGTTTCTGAAGATTTTACATACATAATTTCACAATTGCCTACTACCATGTGCTGAAGTTTGTTTTATGCACACACACACAAACACACACACATATTAAAGCAGAATTACTATAATGCATATTTTTCAAAAAATATCACCTAGTCCCATATCTCCATTCTCCACTGCATAAGAAGAGCAAGCTCTGGTTTACTTTATTCTATTCATATTCTATTCATATTATTTATTCATTAAAGACTAAAAAATATGAATATGTGTATGTGTGCATATGTATATGTGTGTATGTACATGCTTGTGTGTATGTGTGTGTTTGTGCACCTATGTGTGAGTCTGCACAAATAAGCATGGGTGCCCTGGATGACAGAGGAAATCACATCCCCTGTAGCTGGTGTTACAGAAAATTACAAGCTATCTGAGGTAGGTCATAGGAATGAACTCTGTTCCTTATATAGTACAGAAAGCATCCTAACTCTTGGGTCTTTTGTTTTTAAGCCTAAATTAATATTAAAATTGTCGTCTATTTCTCTTTGCAAATATAAGGCAGTAGATAAATTATGCTTCCGTTTGCACAGATTTAATGGAATACATTTAGTGAAATCTTCAGATGAGAGTATGAAAGGAAAGACTTACATATAATTTGTCTTCCCAAAGGCAAAGTGCCCTGATTCTGATTGACCTTTTACTGTGCTACAGCATTTTCTCTTTGTTACTTTCCTTTAAAAGCTTCATAGTGTCTTTAATTATTATAAGTTTTATGGAAGAAAAGAACAAGGAATACAATAATAACCAATACGTTTTAGCTTTAGTCCTGAAGATCAGCTCATAGACCCCAGGAGTCATATTATCATTACTATTTTAGTCATAGTATCAAACTTCCCAATACATTCATATCTCTACATCTAGAGATTACTGTAGCTATCACCTCTTTGCAGAAGGTTTTCTTTGTTCACCACTTGGTTGTTAATGGAAAAGCTCACAGCTTATCAAAATGCAGAGAACAAGTGTCTCTTGAGTGCTCAGCCCCAAATGGGGCAGCTCTATCACTCACCAGTCCAAAAACTCAGGAACCATCATGGAAGAGGAGACAAGAAGGCTGACCAGAGGTCAGGAAAGTCCAAAGCAGTGTCTTATGAAAGGAAAGAACAGTGATATTAAGGAACACCAGCAGCGGTTGTTGCTGCTTAAGACTTGTAAATCAAACCAGTCATTATTACAACATTGATGGAGAAGGAGTCATGAGATGACTCTACCCTGCATGAACAGCTATTGACAGTTGGTGACATTTGTGAGAAGAGAACTTAGTTTCCTTTAAAGTGTGGCTCCTGGTATGTCAACCACTACATTCCAGTGAATGAACCCATCCATGAGTACATGGGCTCATGTCATACTGTGTGAGTATATATCACTCACACAAAGACACAAACATATATAACACACACAAACACACACAGCAGCAGCAGCACTCACAGAGAAACATAAACATAAATAAGACATATCCCTACACACACACACACACAAAGCTATACACAAAATAATATAGATATACATTTGTTTAAAAATTGGTATTTTCCTGAAAGAATAATTTAATATTCTAGAATTGTTTTGAAGAAATAATTATTATAAGGAAATGCATTTTTGGTTCCTTTAATAGAAAGAATGGGGATATCTTAATAAATATCTCTGAATTTGTTACATAGAACAGAAATTTATTATGTTGCCTTTCCTATTAGGCACTATAAATGATACATTATATATTATATTTGTTCCTTTGGTAGGGAATATTTATAGTTCTTTATTTTTTCATTTGAAAGCATAACTTTGCACTTCTTTCTGAATGAACTGTTAGCCAGATTGCAAGAAATGAATTAGTAAAGCATCTGTATATACTTTATAATTTTTGCCACCCATACATTTTTTGGTAAAATTGAAAAATTAATTGTACTCAGCAGGATTGGCTAGTTTGGGGAATGACTTTTCAGAACTTTTTGAGGTTTTGTGATTCTTGTAGCTTATTGCTGAAACCCATCTTCAGTTCACAGTGGAGTGGAGGAAGAGAAAAGGTTTGGTATGAAGTAATTATCGGGACTTTTATGTGCCTTGTTTCCATAGTCACCCAATCAAAGGGTGCTCAAGTGCCACTGTCCTCAGAGGTGTGATCATTCTTCCTTGCAAGTGCTCCAATGTCTGTCGCTTGGTGTGATGGGCAAAATTTTGTAGTGCTACCCTGGATATGGCTTCGTTTTAAGGCTGTTAGTGGAGAACTGTGCTCATACTCAGAAATATGCTTTTCTTACTTTCTATTCTATGCTTAGTTGGTAAGTAGAATTCCACAAGTATTTTTAATATTTAGCCCTTATAGGAGTTACAAAAATTATCTTTAGGAAAATTAACTGATTTTAACTTGTTCTAATTTGTGTAATATTTTTTGTGACTATGAAGTCTGTTATAACAAAATACCAGAGGAAAGCTGTATTTTATAAAGGTGAAACCTATTATACCTAAAGCCCTAATATAGGTCATTTTGTCCTGTTAACTGCAAAGTGTATGTTCACTCACCCAATGAAAGAATTACAGAAGTTTATCTGCTATACATCTGAGAGCAAAATGGTTAAAATTAATTTCCATGCTACTTAATTTTTCTTTGCATGGTATCATATATATATGTATATATATATACATATATATATATATTTCTTGGAAAAATGTTCTCTTGTCAGTTCCCTTGAGTTAGTAAAATGTGAACTTTAGCTTTCCTTGTTCTTCAGATAACATTTAGGCAACTACTTATTTTACTCACCTAATTAAGTCCCTGGATAAGCTGATGAAAGAAATAAATTTTTACTTGTGGGTTTCCAATGTAACTTTAACTTCCTAGCTACCAATAGCCAGTAAATGCATAAGAGGTTATATTCACTCTAATACTGTCTTTTTGGTTATCTATTCCAATCTACCCAACTTTAGGACTTGAACTGCCAGAGGCATCTCTCAGGTATTTCTAATTATTCTCACATATTTTAAAGGAGATTGCTTTCTGCAGAAATGCTTGAAGTTCCACTAGGGAGACACATGTCTATTTTATCATTGCTCTCCTCCCAACAGTCAAACTGATCCATTAAGCCAGTCAATGTTCCCTTTGCTAAACCGAGAAAATCATCCTAGTTTCTCCTAATTTCTTGTAGTACCCAGATAACAGCATCTTCTTCCCAGATTTCTCCTTGCCAAACACAAAATCTCATACAGAATGATTCAAGACTAAAGCTAAAGATATTTCTGACCCACAATGTAATCTGTATTTGAACCTTTCACTATAGTTTATAAATTACCTTTAAAATTTATTCTCATGACGCAGAATTGTAAATTTTAATATAGGACAGATACAAAATGAACTCACTAAATCATTAGCCCTCCTGTACACAAATGACAAACCGAGAGGGAAATCAGGGAAACAATATCTCCTACAATAACCTCAAAATTTTAAAATACCCCTAGCCAAGGAAGTGCAATGCTGGTACTATAAACACTTTTAGACACTGAAAAAAAATTAAAGATATCTGAAAATAGAAAGATCTCCCATACTCATGGGTTGAAAATGATTTATACAATAAAAACGGCCATCCTACCTAAAGCAATCTATAGATTCAATGCAATCCCTATCAAAATTCCAACATATTTCTTTACATTATTTATATATATAATTTAATTAATTATTCATTATATATATAATTTAATTAATTAATTATACATCCTGACCACACTTTCCTCTCCACAACTCCCCTCTGTGATCTCCCTTCCAATCTTCTCCTTCTCTCTTTCTGTTCAGAAAGCGGCATGCCTCCCTTGTGTATAAACAGAACAAGGCATATCAAGTTGCAGTAAGACTAAGTAACTCTCCTTGTGCTTAGGCTGTACAAGATAACTAAGTATGAAGAATAGGCTCCCAAGAGATAGCCAAAGCATTAGGGACTACTCCTGCTTCCATTATTAGAAGATCTGCAAATACACCAAGCTACAAATTTGTCACATGTTTGTAGAAGGCCTTATTCAGTTCCATGCAGGCTCTCTGGTTGTTGGTTCAGACTCTGAATTTCTATGAGTCAGGTTATTTGTTTCTGTAGTTTTTCTTGGGATGTCCTTGACCCCTCTGGCTCCTAAAATCCTTCCTTCCTCTCTTCAATAGAATTCCCCAACCTTGACCTAATGTTTGTCTGGTAGTCTCTACATCTGTTACCATCAGATACTTGATGATGAAGGCTCTCTGACTGACAATTGGAGTAGTAACTAATCTCATCACAGATGGCTAGTTCATGCTACATTTTCACTATTACGAGAGTTTTAGCTGGGACAACCTTGTATATCCATGGGGATTTCCTTTCATTATGTTTCTATCCCCTCATTTCCAGTCATCTCTTTCAGCATTCTTGCCTTTCACCTATACCCCAATCCAATCTCTCAAGTTCCCATCATGCACACCCAGTCCACTGCATTTCTCTGATGACGAAAGATGATGGTCACTTATTTAAGTGTTTCTCTGCCATTTGTGATTCTTCTGTTGAGAATACTCTGTTTAGGTTTCTACCCAATTATTTAATCTAATTAATTGGTACTTTGATGTCTAGTTTCTTGTTACATATTTTGAAGATCAGCCCTCTGTCATATGAGGGATTTGCTAAGGTCGGCAAATTCTGTAGGCTGCCATTTTGTCCTATTGACAATGTCTTTCATTTTGCAGAAACGTTTCAGTTTCATGATGTTCCATTTGTTAATTGTCAATCAAGTGTATGTGTTTCTGGTGTTCTATTCAGAAAATGCTCTCCTCTCCCAATGCATTGATGAATATACTATCAGGTATAGTGCAAGTGAATTTATGTTGAGGTTTCTGATCCAGTTGGACTTGACTTTTGTGTAGTGTGATATATATAAATCAATTTGCATTCTTTTACATGCCAACATCCAGTTAGGCCAGCACCATTTGCTGAAGCTGCTTTCTTTTTACACTGTATAATGTTGGCTTCTCTGTCAAAGATCATGAGTTCATAGATGTTTAGATTTATGTCTGGGTCTTCAGTTTGGTTCCATTGATCAATGAGCTTGATTTTATTGCTATAGCTCTATAGTAGAGCCTGATATCAGTGATGGTGATAACACCAGCAACTCTTTAATGGTCTAGGATTGATTTAGCTCTCTTGCATTTTTGTTTTTCCATGTGAGTTGAGTATTGTTCTTTCAAGGTCTGTGAAGAATTCTTTTAGAATTTTGATGCATATTGCATTGAATCTGTGGATTGCTTTTGGTAATTTTTACTGTTGTTAATCCTACATAATTGTGAGCATGGGAGATCTTTCCCTCTACTGATATCTTCTTCAATTTCTTTCTTCAAAGACTTGAATTGCTGTCATACAGGTATTTCAATTGCTTGAATAGAGTACTTAAAATATTTAACATTATTTGTGGTTATTGTGAAGGGTCTTGTTTCTTTGATTTCTTTCTAAGCCCTTTTATCATTTGTGTATAAGAAGGCTGCTAATTTTTTAATGATTTTTGCATCTAATTACTTAATGAAAGGTATTTTTCAACTATAAATGTTCCCTGGTAGAATGTTTGGGATCTATTATGTATACTGTCATATCATCTGAAAATAAAGATATTTTGAATACTTCCTTTCCATTTCTTAGCCCCTCAATCTCATTGCTCTTGCTAGAATTTTGGATGGATATGAAGAGAGTAGAGTGGACAACCTTGACTTTTTTATGATTTTAGTAGAACTGCTATCAGTTTCATTCCATTTAAATTTTGTATGCTGTTGGTTTGCTATATAATATTTTTATTTTGTTTAGATATATCCCTTGTATCCTGTATCTCTCTCAGACTTTCATCATGAAGTAGTGTTATATTTTTTAAAGGCTATTTCAACATCTAATGTTTTCTTTTTTTCCTTTTAGTTTGTTCACATGGTGAATTACATTGGCAGGTTTTTTTTTGGTATGTCAAATATTCATATCTGGGATGAAGCCCACTTGACCATGGTGATCTTTTTATGAGTTCTTGGATTTGTTTTAAGAGCATTTTATTGAGCATTTTTGCGTCAATATTCATGAGTGAAAATGGTCTGCAATTCCATTTTTTTGTTGAGTCTTTGTGGGGTTTGAATATTAGGGTAATGTGGTCTCATAAAAGTATTTGGCAATGTTACTTCTACTTCTATCTTGTAAAACAATTTGAAGAGTACTGGTTTTAGCAATTCTTCTTAAAAAATCTGTCAGAATTCTGTACTGAAACCATTCGACCCTGGGTTTTTCTTGGCTGGGTGACTTTGAGTGCTTCTATTTCCTTACCTATTCTGACTGGTATAATCTGTGCTTTAATGGTGGAAATCCACTGGGATTTGTGGTGGGGTTCCAGCAGTAGCAGGGTCAGGGATTAACTGGGAAGAGAGAAGCATGGGTTTTAATTGGGAAAGCACAATTTTGAGCTTCATATGGAAATACACATACATACACACACCATGATAGTTAAAACAAGAATCCTGAATAACAAAAGTACCAGTTATCACTATAACTGATTTCAAGTTGCTTTACAGAGTTATAGTAATAAAAACAGCATGCTATTGACACAAAAATAGACATGCCAATCAATGTTAAATTATAGACTTAGACATAAATCCATACACCTATGGACACCTGATTTCTTTTTATAAAAGCTATATATGCACACTAGAAAAAGAAAATATTTTCACCAAATGATGCTGGTCAAACTGGATGGCTGCAGATAGAGGAATACAAATGGATCCACATTTATCACCCTGTATAAAACTTAATTCAAAAATAGACCAAAGGCCTCAGCATAAAACCACAGCTGATAGAAGAGGAAAAGAAGAATAGTTTTGTACTCACTGGCACAGGAAAAGACTTTCTTAGCAGAGTTCTACTAGCATGGACACTAAGATCAATAATTAATAAATGGGAACTCATGAAATTGAAAAACTTCTGCATGACAAAGAACACCATCATTCTGACAAAGCGGCACCCTCAGATGAAAGAACATTTTTATCAATTACACATCTGATAGAGAGTCAATATCCAAAATATGTAAAGATTTTTTAAAAAACCTAGATATCAAAAGAAAATAACCAAATTGCAAAACGAGGTGCAAATCTAAACAGAAAAATTTCAAAAGAGAAAACTTAAATGGCTGAGAAACATTAAAAAAATGTTCATCATTAGCCATCAGAGAAATGCCAATCAAAATATTTTGAGATATCAGTTTACATCTTTCAGAATGGCTAAGATCAGTAACAAAAGGGAGAATTCATACTGGCAAAGACGTGGAGTAAGATGAATAGTCATCCATTGCTGTTGGCAGTGCAACTTGTACAGCATTAAGGAGATCAGTGTGACAATTCCTCTGTGAAATGGGAATTGACCTATGCAAAGATCCAGCTAGACCATTCTTGGGCATACACCCAAATGATGATTGAGCCTATCACAGAGAAAGCCATGTGGTATTTACTCATGATCAATCATGTTCATTGCTTCTCATGATAGCCAGAAATCATTAACAACCAAGATGTCTTTCAACAGACAAGTGTATTAAGAAAAAAAAATGGTATGTTTGCACCATGGAATATTACCTATCCATTAAAAAAGCATAAAATCATTAAATTCACAGGTAATAGGATAAGACTAGAAAAAAAATATCCTAAGTGAGGCATCCCAGACCTAGAGAGACAAATATGGTAAGTATCCACTTATACATGGATATTAGTTTTAAGTCAATGATAAACAAAATAGACTCTATAGAACTGCAATGGTTAGGTATAGTATAAGTGAATAAGATCTTGTTAGAAAAGGGTAACAAAATATATTTTTATGAATGGATGGGGGAGTGGCTAGAACCAGAAGATCAAGTGGGGAGGGGAGGGGAGAGAGGAGTACACGGGAGAGAATACAGACAGATACAGCTAAAATTAAGGGGCATTAGGGTTTGGATGGAAACCTTATTCCAGTAGAAGCTACCTAAAATATATACATATATAAAGGTTATTGCCAAATAATGGAGGAAACAGAACCCCAACTGGCTGTCTTTCTTTACTAAATGAAGTTTCTACTAAAGGTGTTGGAGACATCTAATGGAGTTTCTGATCAACAGAGTCCCATTGGAATCCTTAACCAACCCTGGTTAGTACCTAGACTATAGGTGGCCCACCATAAATTAATGGCAAGGCTACATTGCTGAAGAAAACACCTACACAATTTCTTGAATATGAAGAAATCCAGCGGGTGTTCATATAGAGCCTTCACCCCTGTTTAATGTCTTTGGCACAGGGAAGGCATATGATCCCCCCAGAAGAAATATAAACACCAACTTATCCACAAATGCTTTGATCAAGAATGGTGTTCTGCCTACTATATATTGTTGTAATGGCTAAAGCTTGTAGAAGTAACCAAACAATATCTGATTTGATTTGAGGCCCACTCCACAGGTGAAACCCATACCTGACACTCATTGATTATCTAGAAACTTGACCTAGTTATCTAAGAGACCTAGGGTAAAATCAAATAATACTGTTAAATAAGCAAAAATAAAATAAACAAAAGAGCTTGTAGATATAAAATGATTCTAATGACATTCCTGTAAATTGCTTAGCCACAATCAGAGAAGCTTATTCCTGCAGCAGATTTTAACATATACAAAGACCCACAGTCAGGCGTGATGTGGAAAATGAGAGCCTGGAACACCCATCACTAAGTTGGAGGTCTCCTTCAAATCCCTTTCCTCAGAGCTCAGGGAAGATGAGAAAGAGGAGGCAGAGTGTAAGAGCCAGAGGGGATGAAGGACAGCACAAAAATAAGGCCATCTAAACAAGCATGGACGAAGCTCATATGAACTTATACAGACGGTGCCAGCATTCATAGGGCGTTCACAGGTCTGCATCAGAACCTCTACATGTGTAATATGGATTCCAGTTTAGAGTGTTTATGGGATTTGTGAGTATGTAAATGACTGGGCCTCTGATTTCTGTGCCTTCTCTTGGGATTTTCCTCTGTTGCTTTGTCTTGTCCAACTTGTCATACGGAAGTGGTTCAATATTCTGCCTAGAATAATAGTAATGGATTCATGCCTAGGATCTAAGGTCTATCTAGTCTCTGGTTGTTGGAGTTAATAACAGCAAGACACGCAATTCACCTTTTGGAGCAGGACCAAAATCAGTAAGAAAGTAATTGTTTCCTCCCGTGATGTTTATGCTGGCATTGCACTGGTGTTCATGTCTTACTAGACTGGTAGATACTATAGTTCACAGGGTTTACATCTGGGTAAGGCTGATGATTACTGTCTCTTTCCATAGCATTCAGAGCTCCTTTAAATGACATGGGAATTAGCCATTAGGGATAAAGCTTCCAGGTGAGTACCAGATCGAGTAGTTTCATGTTTTATGACTCAAATGCACAGTCCTTTCAGCATTAGGGCCTTACTGTCAACTTCTGGAAGCATTCTATGGAATGTCATTTGCCAGAAACTTAAAAATAACACTTTTTATTTATTATCCTGTGGTATCTAGCATGGTTAATTGTTACCCCTTTAAGGGTAACCCATTGTATTCACTTTTTGTGTATGTGTATGCATATATTATAGGGTATTTCTATAGCTGTGGGTTTCCAGGTGACTCATTGAAACATTATTAATATTACTTATTTTTTCACTTATTTCATTCTTTGCCCCACCTTTACATTTTCTACCTCATTTAACCATCCTGCTTCATTATTCTCCATTAATTCTTTATATGACTCAATTGTTTCTCCTCTCCTTTGAAAACTTCCTCAGTGAAACATGTTTCCTCTGTTTGTGGGTGTTAACTCTGAATCTTCCTCCACTTTTATATTAATAGCTATTCTGTATTATAAGACATAAAATAGATATTTATAGCATTTATTCTTATAATTAAAATTACTTTCATTGAACCATTAAAAATGTTTTTGGGGCCCTTTCTCTACCAAGATATTTGTGTTGCTGACTTAGGGCTACATAAATTTTTATTTCAAGAGGTGTTGTGGATAGAATGAGTTTGACAAATATTGGATACTATTATTGTTTTCTCTTCACTACTAGACATATAGTCTCATTATCACAGAAGACAAAAGAAGGATCTTGCTTTTGTTTCCATTGAAAATGACCTTGTAAGGACATCATATTATTCAGAAGGGGAAGAAAGTGTGCTTCTCTTCTGTTTCAAAGGGACTTAAGCTACCTCCCCTGAGCCCTATTGTTTAAAGAGCAGGTTTTGGCTTATGATAAAGCTGCATGCACAGCTATTTCAAATGAATCTTTATATATAGTTTTCTGGGGAAAAGATCTGATTTTCTAAGTCAAATCTGTGTGGCTTTATCCCCCTTCACTTACATACCTATTACACATAAAGAGATACCTATAAGCCTCAGAGAGCTAGTTTTGTTGTCTCGGAGACCCATGGATAGTTCTGAAGATTTTGCCATGAGATTAACCTCCAAATACACTGTCCTACATATTATTTTCCCGTAGACTTCCATCCACGATTTCATTCCAGATTTCTGATGTAAACTAGCAAAATGTTCAGCATTTTAAAGGATATATAGAAAGATCAGGGTAGTGATGTGGGAGTGTCATATCAATCTGTTGATTTCATTGGCTGAGCAATAAAGAAACTGCTTGGCTGGCCCTGATAGGTTAAAGCATAGATGGGGGGAGTAAACAGAATAGGATTCTGGGCAGAAGAGGAAGTGAGGTCAGACTCTGCTCTGCTCCCGGACAGCATGGACGGAGGCTAGAAGCTTCCCGGTAATCGCACCTTGGGGTGCTTACACGCATTATTAGAAATGGGCTAGTCCATGTGCGAGAATTAACCTGTAAGGGCTAGAGTTCATGGGCCAAGCAGTTCTTAAATGAATACAGTTTGTGTGTTGTTATTTCGGGCATGAGCTAGCCAAGTGGCCAGGGTGTTGGGGACGCAGCCCCGCCGCCGCACCTATTTCAACAGATGGCTGCTCAGCGTGAGGGATAACTGAATCTACAAAAAGCCTGAGAAAGCTTGGGAAAGAATGGAGTGAAGCATGTTTTCTTGGTAGCAGAAATTTCTTGGGTCTACTCCGCTTGCTAGAGGCAAGCAAGCGCTCTCATCTAAGAGAGGCTTCTTGACTCAGCTTCAGCTGCAAAACCCTGCAGCTCATTAAGAGGTCCTGCCAAGAAACACATAATGGTGTTGGTGAAAAGATGAATGCATGCTTTTTGGTTTTCAGCCGTAACAGGAAAAAAGCTGTGCTGTTTAAAAATGTCGGCTTTCTGGGCCATCCTGCCAGGGCAAACTCTGACTGAGGCAGGAGGGCCGACTACCGAGAGAGGACTTGACTGTTGTCTGTTGTAGCTCACTTGCTGGCAGGGACCTTGAAACGCCATAGAATTGTGGCAGTAAACATGGCTACAGCCTGTATCTCCGCCATGAGACTGGAAAGTTAAGAAATGGACTGGATCTACCTGGCAAAGCCACGGCTTTAATCCTACTCATATTGCTCAGTAAATTAAAGACTCATGTGTTCAGAAAAAGAGAGATATATAGTAAAGAGAGCATCAAAGACAAAGAAAATTTTTAAATGATTTACAGTGTGTTAAAAATATATGAAAGCTAAAAGTTAAAAGTTCTTAAAAAAAAGTAAGAAAAAGAGAAGTTGTGTGTGGTAGTACACGCCTTTAATCCCAGTGCCTAGAAGGCAGAGACAAACAGAACTCTGTGAGTTCAAGGTGTGGTAGCAAACACCTTTAATCCCAATGCAGAGACAGGCAGATCTCTGAGAGTTCAAGGACAGCCTGGTCTACAGAGTTATTCAGGGTCAAAGAGATACAGAGAATATAAAATAAAAGTAAAAATAAATGAAATAGAGGTTAAAATAAAGCGTACAAAGATGGAAAATACACAGAGAATCTTGATACTGTATACTATTATGCTCTCTTTGAATTGTTTGAATGCTGAGGAAGGAGCAACAGATGCTAAAAGATATTTGTTTATAAATGCTGCTGAACTAATCCAACGTAAAGATTTTGATGCCTTGACTTTGAAATTTGGATCTAAGGACATGATACTTTGGAAAGGAGTTTCCTATTTTGTTTTCACAGAGGATGAGACCCTGTTCATTTCTTCTATTCCGATATGGTATGATAGACCACACCCTCCTGAATGGTTGCTGTGAACTCCTTCAGAAAATTGCTTCGCTCAATTGCCAACTGAGATGAAACTAGCACACAGGTTATACCATGAAAGACCTAATTAACGACGCCCCCATTCAGCAGGAAGCAGTTTGGAGAGAAAAAACTGCGCCCATGTTCCCAAATATGGTTTATAAATGTTCTTTTACATTTAAAGGGGGATATGATATAGATATGAATAATTTGCATTAGTATAGATTTTGCTTTATGGATAGAGATTTAAGGTCAGTTTTGTTTTATGTATATGTATTTCTGATCTTTATTAAGGTAGTGTGACTGTGTAGTTCATTTAAAAATGTAATGTATATGGGTTGTTAATGGATAGTCATTAATAATAGTCAAGTTTGTAGTCATGTTAGTTAAGATTTTCTAGATGTGCATAGATATATTTTAGATAGGCATTCTTCATATTTTTCAAAGGTTATAGAATATGGCATTTTAAATGTTTTAATAACTTAGGACTTTTCATGACAATGAGACACTCTGCTCCTGGCATCACCAATCTACTTCAAGAGGAAGGTGGGCGTCGAAGAGGAACCTTATGGAGTTTGATAGCCATTTGGGCAAGAAACTGCTCTTTCCTGGACTATTGCATAAACTGGACTCAGAGAACCCGCAGAGAGAGGACTGCTAAACTTGCCTAAAGGTGAGATGACCTTTTGGGGTTCCTGATTCATGAAAGAGTCTACAAGACATTCTTCAGGACAAGCAGATAGTGACTGCCTTTGAAATTTCCTGCTTTGTGGAAATGTCTGCTGGAAACTATGGGCCTGTAGGCCGAAGATGGATGCCCCAACGGTATAGAGGAACTTTGGGTGACTGTCCAGGCAGCGAGATGTCTCTGTCATTTCTAGAGTTTTGGATTTCTTGTTTGCTTAGGTAATATTATATCTTTCTGGAGTCTTTGATGGAGTTAAGAATAGTTAGCTATAGTTATAGTTTTCCTTAGTTATGATATAGATTATTGTAATTTTTACTTGATAACTGTTTTGTTATATGTAATTTTGCTCCATTAAAGTTAAAGCCTTCTTTTTTTTGTTTAAACAGAAAAAGGGGAAGTGATGTGGGAGTGTCATATCAATCTGTTGATTTCATTGGCTGAACAATAAAGAAACTGTTTGGCTAGCCTTGATAGGTTAAAGCATAGATGGGAGGAGTAAACAGAATAGAATTCTGGGCAGAAGAGGAAGTGAGGTCAGACTCTGCTCTGCTCCCGGACAGCATGGACGGAGGCTAGAATCTTCCCGGTAAGCGCACCTTGGGGTGCTTACACGCATTATTAGAAATGGGCTAGTCCAGGTGCGAGAATTAGCCTGTAAGGGCTAGAGTTCATGGGCCAAGCAGTTCTTAAATGAATACAGTTTGTGTGTTGTTATTTCGGGCATGAGCTAGCCAAGTGGCCGGGGTGTTGGGGACGCAGCCCCGCCGCTTCCATATTTCAACAAGGGTATAATCTACCTATACAACTAATGTACTAAACTTGGGTTTAATGTGTCTTTGGGAAAAGAAAACCTGTGTCAAATTTCATTTGCTTTCCAGAAAATTGTTTCTAAAGTGTGATAGATTTTTAGATAAATTTGAGTAGTTCATCTATAAAAAGCCAACATATTTAGATTTTTTAATAACAAAATGAGTAACTGACAAGATTTTTCAAAATGACTTCAGACATGGTTATCTGTACTGTGCCTTTTGTCTCATAAATATAATCATATATATATGTATTATAACTATTCTTTATATTTTATAAATATATATAGTACTTATATATTAAAGAAATAAAACTATATATTTCTCTAAGGGCCTAATGCATCTAGTTTATTGTGAGATGTACTTGAGTTTCTTAAGTCTCCACTCACACAATTGTTCTAAGATGGGCAGATAAGACAGCATCATTTAAACATTTGCAATGAAGAAATTGTTTACAAAAGCTATACTTTCTGCCATTTTTCAATCCAATTAATCATTTTGTGTGAGGTAGAGTTTTTTAACTATATTAATAGAAGACAATTATTCTAAAGGAAATAATCCAGTCACAGAAAATTCAGTACCATTTGATTTTACTCCTATGTAGAAACCCAAGTGTTGACAGAGATTACTGTTATACCTGGTCCCACATTTATCCCCCCCCCAAAAAAATACACAGAGGCTTACATTAATTATAAACTGGTCAGCCTATTAGCTCAGGCTTCTTATTCACTCTTACACCTTTAATTAGCCCATAATTCTTGTTCGTGTTAGCCACATGACCTTATAACAGTGAGACATTCTCATCTTGCTTCTTGGCATCTGGGTGATAACTGTGGACTGAGCTTTTCATCTTCCCCAGAATTTTCTGTTCTTGCCACCCCACCTATACTTTTTGCCTGGTTACCTCACCTATACTTCCTGCCTGGTTACTGGCCAACCCACATTTTATTAAAACATTACAAGTGACAAATCTTAACAGGATACAAGATCATTGTCCCACAGCACCCAAGTAATTTAATTGATAACATTTAACGTTAGAATGTGGTTAACATATAGTGGGAATGAAAAGCAAAAGGACCCAGGTAATGGTGTGAGGTGCCAAACTTTGAGCTACACAGGAGGAATAAGGTCAAGATATTTATTGCACAGATAATTTACATAATTAGTAGTGGCTTTTGAAAATACTGATAGTGAATGCAAAGCGTTCTTATTGCTCAAGTGATAATAATTTGTGAAGTCATGGTCAAGTTCATTAACGAGTTTAGCCACTATGCTCTATAATACAAAACTAAATTTTGCTTGTAACTATGATAAAGACATAAATGATAAAATGAGGGAGAGTTTCTTTTCTTTTATAATTTTCTCCACAACAATAGCTTTCAATTTGGATCTTCCATGTTGAACCTCTCAGACAAAACTATTCTTAAGAAGTCAAATCTCCATAGTTCAATTATGGTCAAGAGCCAGCTACTTTGGAAGCACTGGAAATGCTTAGAGGTTGTAGGGCTGACTTGTGAAGGTAGTCAGCAAGAATCCTTCACGTCAAAGATGTCGATTCCATGTCCAATCCAAGGAGATCCGATTCTCATAGGAACATCCTGAGGCCTTTACCTGTCAGAACACAGGAATAATATGGAGCGTATTTATAAAGAGGAAAGAATGCTATATAAAGAAGAATAAAGGGGCCTGGAAAGATGGTTCAGTGGTTAAGAGCATTTAAAATGCTTTCAGAGGAAATAGATCCTTCCTCTTCCTTGTATGCACATAAGGTATTTGCAACTCCAGTTTAAGAGTATCCTAGGATTTCTGGACTATGAAAACACCTGCACATATGTAGTTAACATAAAAACTCATGAAATTATATGCACACAAATGCAAATAAATAAATGTGTCTTTCAAGTGATTTAGAATTATGAACAAAAATCAAAAAAATGTCATTTTGTCAACATGCCTCTAAAGCATTTATCTTAAAACATGATTAGACAAATCTTTATATCTTGTATTTTGTGAATTGTTATTGCATGTGTGTGTGTGCATGTGTTTGTGTGAACTTGAGGATACTTATACTTGTCAATATGAAAAACAAAGGTTAATATTGAATCATTTCTTATATTGTTACCTAAGATGGTTTGAGATAAGGTGTCTACTAAACCCTGGTTTCACCATTGTAGTGATTTAACTGGCCAGTGAGTCACTGGGTCTACTGTCTCCTCCTGACACAGTGCTAGGGTTATAGGCAGTCACCACTATGGTATTTAAATGAGATGGATACCATAGTTTCATATAATCAAATGTTTAATTCCCAGTTGTTGGGTGGGCTTTCGGTATCAAAGCCCCACATCAAGTTCAGTTAATTACTATGCCTCCATCTTGTGGATCAGAAGTAGGTTTTCAGATACTGACCTAATAATACCTTGGCTGCTTGGCTCCTTGCTTTTCACCATAATGAGCATGGACTGCAAGATTTTATTTACCCATAAAATGCTTTCCTTTGTACATTGACTTGATCATGTTGTCTTCTTACAGCAATAGAACAGTAATCCAAACTACCGGCACAGTTGACTTCTATGGATCTGAACTGAGGTTCTTCTGCTTGTTTGACAAATATTTTTTTCATGGAAACATCTCCCTAGTTACTTAAATTACATTTTATTAAACTTAGAAATATAAACTAGAATATCATACTTTTTATTCTTAATTATTTCTTATTTATTCTTAATTAGTAAATTCACCAATAGATGAAACTATTTGAAGTAACTTTTTAGAGATACCATTGAGAAAAATATTAGATAAAAAGATTTCACTTAGATGTGGAAGACAGTAATTGTGACAAGCAAAGATCCTAAACTTCTGGTATTCAATTATTTTATTCTCCATCTCTCTTGGGTTTCATTTCAGTTTCTGTAACTGTGAGATATAGTTTAAGTAATCTAATTTCCATGTTATAATTTGTATAACCAACGAACCTAAATTTTGGTATCTAGAAATACAACAAAGGTAACTGATCATACACAGACATTATGAACATGTCCACACATGGATGGAAGCACACATATATGTAAATTCTTATGGATTATTAGGAAATCACAAAGAAAACTGCAGAGAATGTTAAGTTGCCATCAGACTGTAAATATGGTGTTTGTTACTCTTACCGGTAAGAAGACTACATATTATACATATTATACCCATTTAGATGGCTAAGCAGTCATACTCCTGTCATTATCCCTACACATTTGTGGCAGATACAATACATCTAGATAAGTTTTATAATAACATCCTGGGGATTAGGTTATAGAATTTATTAACTTTATGTATTGAGACTTGAAATGATTATCTATGTGTTTTGTATTCAAATAGGCTACTCAAAGAGTTAATAATTCTTGAATGAGCAGTGCTATAGACAATCTATGTATTTAGGGGATTTTTGTGATCATCAAAATGAATGACATTTAAAGTAATAAAGTGAAGGAAGATTTTATAAATACTTTTCAAAGCTGTATAATACTAAACAGAGTCAATTAGCTATTTAAACAATTAGGAAAGGGAAAATTACTATCAGCCAAATACCAGTGGTTATCATTCCTTGAGTCTATGTGGAAAACAATGAGACCAAACCATGGATCGCACTAAACAAAATGTATCTACGATTGTTTCTAGCAAAACCATGCAAAGATTTGTTTACTGCATAACATTAAATACTTTATTGTAAATCAATAAATATGAGCTTTTCATGAACTGACCTTGAAAACGAGGTTAGAATTTAAGGTTATTAGATTTCAATTTCCTGAAAGCATGCCATGAAAATGCATGGAGTCTAGTTACTGCCTGGCTATTAAATTTGATAGGGCACTCATGAAAACAGTACTTCCTGCATCACTTGAGTGTAAGTGGATCTTCATAGATCTGCAAAGAAACACTCAAAAGCCAAAGTGGGAAAGGTACCATGCATCTAATAAAACAGTTCAGTTTGCTCCTGGTTTTTACTTATTTTCACTAGAATATATATTTGTGGTTTGAATCTGGGCCATTTCATCTGAGAAACTTTGGAGAATACAGTATATAAAAGCAGTGGAAGGAAAATTGGGAAAGAACAGGGACTTCCCCATTCAACTTCTTTGCTGTTAGGAGTTTTAGTACAGTTGTTTGTGTGTTTACATGGATGCATAGTACAGAAATAGTGAAAAAGATATAAATGCTTATGTAGAAGTATTTCTTTGCCAGAGAGTTAGAACAAGATCACATATAAGACTATTTGTTGTTGTTGCCGAAAATAATGATGACAGAGAATGAGAAAAGCATAAGACTACTAATAATAACAAATATATAGTCTAAAATGACCATCTACTTATGGCCAGGCAAGACTTCAAGTGAAGAGATTGGAACAACAACCCAGCCACATAACTTTCCAGCTACAGTCTGTTTTACCTCTGGGATGTACTGGGACAAGGGTGGCACAGAGATTGAGGGAATGGCCAAGCAATGACTGGTCCAGACTGAGACATATGCCATGAGAGTAAGCCCACCCCTGACACTTCCTGGAGCACCAAGGTCCAAAGGCTGGATGGCCTAGAGTTCTAGGGTAAGACCAAACACAACTGAAGAAAAAAAAAATGTCAATGTAATGATGCCTAATGATATTTTGCTATACTCATAGATTAGAGCCTAGCCCAATTGTCATCAGACAGTTTTCATTCAGTAAGTGATAGAAACAGATTCAGAGACATTCAGCCAAACATCAGGGGAATCCTGCAAAAGAAATGGAGAAAGAATTTTAGGAGCCACAGGGGTCAAGGCTTTCACCAGAAAACCCGAAAAAAAATTACTAACTTGGGCTCATAGAAGCCAATAGGGACTGAACTGATAACCAGGGAGAATCCCTGAGACTGACCTAGGCCCTCTGAATACATGTGACACTTCCATTGCTTGGTCTTCTCATGGGACTCCTAACAGTGGGAGCAGGGGCTGCCCCTGACTCCTGTCATGGCTTTTGGGATCCTATTTCTCCTACTGGGTCACTTTGCTTAGCCATAACATGTGGAGAGATGCTTAGTCTTACTGTAACTTGATATGTCATATTTGGTGATATCCATGGGATTTTCTGAATAGAAATTCAGGAGGAGTGTACTGGTGGATTGAGTAGAAGGGAGGTGGAACAGGGAGGACTGGGAGTGGAGGAGGAAGAGGGTAACTGCGATCAGGATGTAAAATAAGTAAATTAAAAAAATGAAATAAAAAGGAAAGCATAAAGAAATCTCCTCCAAAATCTTTGGAAGTGTGTACCACCCTTTTCATAGGCTGTTTTAGGCATCACTCTACTTTACATAATCCACTTAAGTAAGATGCAGTAAACCTCTATAGTATTCTACATTGTGTAATATATTTGACATACACATGAATTATGTGTAAGTTAGGAGTCAAAATCTAAAGAATCAGGAACTTTGTTTTATTTTTGTTGTTGAGGGTCCTGGGTTTTCTCCCCCAGTTCTAGTTTGATGTTTACTGCTTAAAGATGAATGCGAGTTTTTAATATTTTGTCATTTATCAGCAATAGATTTTTTTATTATTTTAATGTATATTTCTAATAATATTGCATTTATTTTACTTGGTTTTAAGGTTCATTAAATTATTGTACTGTATAATATATATTCTTAAACATATTTTTATATATTCTTAAATATATAATTTGTTCTTCTAAAGATACTGAAAAATTGGCATTGGAGAGATGGATTAACACAAAAGAGCATTTGCTTATAGGAATGAAGACTTGAGATTCCCAGTACTTATACAAAAGAAAGCATGGTCCCCTGTGTCTGTTACCCTGGAATTATTGGGAGTAGCAACAAGTGAATCACTAGGGCAGCTCCTTGCAGTATAGCTCAAAGCTGAAAGACAGATCTGTATTGAAAGAATTGACTGGTAAGGTAGGACATTTCATAATGGCTTTACCAACACTCTAAATGTGCACACACACCATACAGATATCACACACACACACACACACACACACACACACACACACATATATCCATACACTTTTACACTGTTACACAGACTTATACACTCTCACACATGCCTATACTCACACACACAGAAATAGCCTACAGGAAACTGTATATGTTGGTAAAAGTAGCTTTTAAATTTTGTCAGTACTGACATGTCTATGCTCCCATTATGTGACAGAATATGCTCTAATTTCTTTGTACATTATCACTCTGTTGCATATATCTGTCAGAGATTTACATTTTTGATCCACCATACTACTCAAATTTCATTTTTACCTAGTAAGTATCTTTACATTAAAAAAGCATCAAATTGTGTCTATTGTGACATTTTCTTAGAGCAGTAAAGCTTATTATACTTTAGGGTATCATGTCTTAGTTATTCTTTGGTCTTGGCTATGCAGCTAATAGCACCATTGAAAATATAAAACAACAATAAAACTTGATTTACACAGTTGTATTTTACACATTTTAATTACCTATTAAGAAACTACTAGTTGTAAAGGCTGTAATATACTTCTCTCCATATAACTGTGCATGTTGTGATACTAGATTTTCCTCATAAATGTACTGCAAAATATTGAATGAAGTAATAATTATTAGTATGCAGCTGTTATATTCAAGTCAGAAGTAAGAGGTTTGCATAGCTGAAGAACAATTTTTTTCATTGAATTGCTTAGTTTTGAGAAATAATATTTCTCCATAAAACACACTTTATTTAAATAATAATAGATTATCTTTGAAACTAATTGCTTTTGTATATCTACTTATTATATGTTACTAGAAAAACAATTTTAATTTTTCAAAAAACCTTATATTTGATTGGTTGATATGCTTGTTAAGTTTCTTACTGCACTGCTTAATATTACACAGTATGCTTAGGTATAGCGCATGAAATTAGAGGGCCATTTTGAGTCCTCAGTAATGTTTTGATTTTTAAAACATAATTTATAAAACAAGCTGCTTTCAATTCTGAGTCTATGTGAATTCTTCATCAGACCCAGAGTTTTTGAGCTTCAGATTTCCCTGCTTTACCTCTACAGTACTAGGATGATAGACATGCTCTACCATGTGGAGCTTAAATGAGTGGATGATTAAAACCAGGACTTTCTGCTCCCAGGTGAGCACTTTTCTAATTGCATCCACAGCCACAAAATGTGCAATGTCAAGAACAGATTAAATATATCTATTTTTTAAGCATGCATCATTTTTATAGTAAAAATAATTTCTTTTAAACTTTGGAAATACCGAATGCTTTAGCAATATCGATAGACAGACCTACACTACAGTTGTTCATTAGATCATGGGTACATGTTAAGTAGTATTGGAATTCCTAGGCCTTTGTGTGCCTGATGCTTCAGAGCAGGGCATGTCACCTGGTAGAAACCTTGAGGATTAGTGTTCTGTCCCTCTAGGCTTCAGAAGACAGAAACAAGGATTTAGGCACTTAGGTTACAAGTCTGGGCTTCAATCCTCAGGGGCTCTGACCATTGGGAGCTTTTGTCACCCTTGGTTTCCGGGATTAGTGAGTGGCAGCAACAAGAAGCAGTAGCAAGTGCCTCCTGCTAGTGTTACAGCTTCTCTTGTATGAGCCTGTGATCCTCAGGTCCACGGCAGAAAGCAATTCAGAAGGTTTCTCCTGCAACCAGTGTGAGAGTTCTCAGCCCTAGGTCAGTGGATTTCAGAAATGCAACAGGGACTATCAACAACTAGACAAGTTCCCTGCCAATAGGACCTACACAGTCTCAGTCTCATGACTGCTTTATATGGAAATATTTTTGAAGTTCTCAAATGTGTCATCCTATGTTTAACTTACATTTTAAGGTGAGAAGACTGGAGTGGCTGTGAGAACGGTCTTTCAAAAGGTGCCGAGACTAAGGATACCATGTGGTTTTGACAGTACTCAGGTGAGAAGCAGTGATAATTGGATTTAACAGTGATGAGGGAGAGTTAACTCCTGTATGTATATGAAATAATGAAAGGTAGAGAGTCAAATACACACATACACTCACACATACACACTATGTGGTAATGATTGAAATATCTATTAAAACTCTCAGTTGGATATGTAGGAATGCAATTGCATGTATCAGACAAGGTGCATAGTTTAGTTTGGTGGATTTACCAAATATGGCAGGGACAAATAAGAACAAGGAGGGGGAAGAGGAAAAGGTGGAGAAGAATAAGAATATATAACATTAAGATTATGTCCTCTTAGTTTTATGATCATTGAAGTGTCACACCACAAAGATAAAGCTTGGTTTAACTTTATTGTTGTTTAACAATATTTTTGTTTGTTTGTTTTTGTTTTTTGAGACAGGTTTTCTCTGTTGCTTTGGAGCCTATCCTAGAACTAAGTCTTGTAGACCAGGCTGGTCTTGAACTCACAGAGATCTGCCTGCCTCTGCCTCCCAACTCCTGGGATTAAAGGCATGTGCCACCATTGCCTGACTTGTTTAACATTATTTTTATAATATCTATTTGTTGATGAATTCTAAATAAAAATATCACATTTGAATACACACAAATTGATGTGGGATTCCTCTCTGTATGCTATGAATACCATTGGTTAATAAAGAAACTGTTTTGGGCCTATTGCATCACAGAGTAGGGCAAGGTGGGAATTCTAAGCAGATAGAGGAGAAAAGAGTAGGCAGTGTCAACGAGAAGACATGTAGCTGCTGCTGCAGGAGACAAGATGCCAGATGCCAGATGGAACCTTACTGGTAATCCACAACCATATGGTGTTACACAGATTAATAGAAATTAGTTAATTTCAGATGTAAAAGTTAGCTAGATATATGCATAAGCTTATAGGCCAAGCAGTTTTGCAATTAATATGGCTTCTGAGTGATTATTTCCTGTCTGAGTGGCCAGGAAATAAACCAGCTTGCTCAGCCAACAGATTGGCATGCCAACTTATACCAAGTATATCCACATAAAACCTGAGAAATTTTGGAGAAACAGAGTTTAGTGCAGCGGCTTCTTGGCAGCTGGCTTTTTTTTTTTTTTCAAATGGGCTTTGTTTGTTGGTAGCAAGTAGGAGTGCTATGGCTCCTTTATGAAAAGGCTTATTGACTCAGCATGAGAAATGGAGGCTTCCTGGTTTGCACTGCTAGCATGAACAGCATGAACTCTGACTTTTTCAGGAGGCCAAGCACTTAAATGGGGTTTGTGAGCTACATGCTATGAGTTGGTTAATGGTGACATAGATCTACTGTGACCCTGGGGCTGGCACAGCATGCATGGCTCTCAGAGTCAGCAAACATGGACTGGGCAGAGCCAATAGGCATGACTCTGGAGCTTGTCCTAGCCATGCCTGCTTAGCATTAAAAAAAAAAAACTTTTCTGGTCAAAAGAGATTATACATACCCTCACAATAAAGACAAATACAGATGAAAAAGACCTCTAGATGGGTCAAAATGTTGGATAAATATATATAGTCTTGGGGGAGAGAAGAAATAAAAATAAGGTAAATGTTTTTAAAAATAAAACAAAGTCTTTAAAGAGACAGAGTACAGACAGTCATATATTAAAGGAGTAAAGAAAAATATGTCACATAAAGATGGAACATACACAGAGAGTCTGGATTATGTATATTATTGTCTTTTTTGAGTTTTTTGACTGTGAATGAGCTAATTATAGAGAGACATTTCATTTTATGGACTTCTTAGTTAAACAAACATATATATTTTAAAGGTATCTTGACTTAAAAATTTGTGTCTAAGGATATGTTGCTTTGGAAAAGAGGTCTGCTTTTGTTTTCACAGAACATGAGAAACTGTGGATGACTTCCAGGCTAATGTGTTTTTTGGGACCAAGATCCCCTGAAAGGTCTTCAAAAACAGCAAAATTACTTTGCCCAACAAAAAGAAAGAAGCAATTTGAAGAGACCCATACCCAAATTCCCAAATTTTGTTTATAAATATTTATTTACATTCAGAGAAGGATATAATATAGAGATGGAAATATTCCATTGGTATGGATCTTGGTTTATTGATACAAAATTAAGGCCAATTTCTATTATATGTATATTTCTGCCCTTAATTAAGGTATTCTGTTTTTGCAGTTTATTTAAAAATGTAATTTATAATTAAGAAATACAGGTTAATAGATAGTCATTTATAAAATCAAGTTTATATTCGTGTTAGAGTTTCTAGATGTACAGAAAGATATTGCAGACGGATAGTTATTCTTAAAACCTTTAAAAGACTAACAGAATATGGCATTTAAAATGTTTTAAGAACTTAAGACATTTATGACAATGAGACATATCTCCTCCTGGTAGCACCAATCTATTTCAAGAGGATGATGGGCATCTAAGAGGCTCCTTATGAAGTTGGGTAGCCATTTGGGCAAGAAACTTCTCTTGCCTTGACTTCTTGATCATAAACTGGACATTCAGAACCCACAGAAAAATGACTGCTGAACTTGCTTAAAGGTGAGATGGTCCATTAGGGTTCTTGCCTCATGAAAGGATCTACAAGACATTATGGAGGACACAGAAGAAAATGACTGATAAATTGCCCATATAGGTGGAAATGTCTCTGAAATTTCCTGTTTCATGGAAAAGTCTACCAGATACTCTGGGTCTATAGGATGAAGATGGGTGCCCCAGTGCTTTAGAAGAACTTTGGGTGACTTTCCAGGCAGCAAGATGTCTCTGTCAATTTTAGTTTTGGAACTTTTTTACAATGCTCTTCTTGTTTTCTTGTTACTTAGGTAATATTATATCCTCCTGGAGTCTTTTATGGAGTTGAAAAATAGATATTTATAATTATATCCTTCCTTAGTTATGATAAATAATAAAGTAGATATACATATCATAACCATATTTCTTGCTTAATAACTGTCTTATTGCATGTAATCATGCTATGTTAATGTTAAAAATTTTACTTTTTATTTAAACAGAAAAGGAGAGGTGATGTGGGATTCCCCTCTTTATGCTGTGAATACTACTGGTTAATAAAGAAGCTGCTTTGGGACTATTTCAGGCAGAATAGGAGGCAGAAATTCCAAGCAGATAGGGGAAGAGAGAGTAGTCAGAGTTAATGAGAAGTCATATAGCCACCCTAAGAGACAGAGGGCAGACACTGGATGGAGCCTTACTGGTAGGTCACTGCCACAATCTGTAGTGATACACAGATGAATAGAAATGGGTTAATTAATATATAAGAGCTAGCCAATTGGAAGCGTGTGCTAATAGGCTAAGTAGTGTTGTAAAATTTCAGTTTCTGAGTGATTATTTCAGGTCTGGATGGCCGGGAAATAAAGAGCAGCCTCTGCCTACAACAAATTATGATGATGTTGATGATGATGATTGTGTAACGGATGTGACAAAACAACAAAAATGAACTTTTGGCATTGCTTCCTCATGCTAAATGTCAGGATCAAAATGAAAAACCTTATACTTGTGCAGATATCTCACTCTGGACTTTACATTCAGAAACTGAGTTCTAACAATGTGGATGTTGCCTTGGCCATACTATGTTATTTGATATTTTAACTGGAAAATATTTTACTTGCTTTATGTTGAATTCGAGGAAACAAGCGTCATATGGTGTTTGATCCAATAAAAACCAAGTTCTGTGTTTTGAAATGTAATATCCTCTAAAATAGCCAGGTGATGGTTCATTATAGCAAGTTTGTAATGACAAACTCAGGGTCCATCTCAACTTTTCCAGTAGGTATGGAAGGGTTAATTCACTCTCTACACAAACACAGGCACTAAAGTGCTAACATCTTCTTTAGTAAATACAAAACCTTAATGCCCCAATGAGTTTAGTTAATGACATACCACTTAGTATGTTGCTGAAATTTCTATGTGATATTAATTTCTAAAGTGAATAATAACACCTCAAGAAGCAAGATGCTTTCAAATAATATGTGTGTGAGATCCTGTGGGAATATAGAACAAGACTATATGAAATAGTTCAATTCCTGTAATAAATTTTAATCTGAAATGAATTATCAATTCTCACTTCTTCATCAATTCTATTCCAAATTCATGTTGTTGGTGTAACCAAATAAAAGGAAGGTGACTTCATGGGGTAAAAATGTACATATCCATTTCTGTGTATTATTATATTATTTTTGTTGAAACCATAGAATTATTATATTTGATAGAATCCAACAATAGTATATTTCCTTCATTCTAATCTTATATAATCCAGTTGGTTAAAACTTGCTTAAATTTTGGTAGCATGACGAGATTTTATAGATGCTCTATTATTTTATTCTAATAATAAATTTATGCTTTAAATTATTTTTAGGTTCTTGAACAAAGGAGAAATTTGAGAACCAAGTGGTTGAAGAAGATTATGAGGTCACACAACTATCAAACAGTTGAGTTAATTTCAAAACCAGAATTAGTTCAATCAGAGCACTTTTCCAGCTACCCCATAGGTAACATTATGATTGGGAAACATTTCTACCTTCTTAGGGGGTTAAAATTCATGTATGCAATGCATGTAAATATCTTTTTAACACTATACAATTCCAGATGTGATCTTCACACTCAATGGTGTGTAGCATAATAGATAGATACTATTTTAAAAATTATTATGTTTCTTTTATGTCTATGGGCACCACATGCATGAAATGCCCATGGATGCTAGAAGATGGAATAGGACCTGAAACTAGAGCTATAAATGGTTGCGGGCAACCTTGTGGTTGCTTTGAAGCACTCTGTGGTCTCTGGAAGAACAGCCAGTATTCTTAACTTCTGGGTTATCTCTCTAGCTCAAAACCATAATTCTCCGACATTCCGTTCCCAGCCTTTAGTAATTACTTGTTCTTATTCCTGCAGAATTTCCCTCCTACCTTCTAAGAT
The DNA here is from genome assembly GCF_014885135.2 of Alexandromys fortis. Taxonomy (NCBI): domain Eukaryota; kingdom Metazoa; phylum Chordata; class Mammalia; order Rodentia; family Cricetidae; genus Alexandromys; species Alexandromys fortis. The sequence continues at coordinate 12,280,099 of NW_026067921.1, forward strand.
ATGTTCTATTTACTAAGTGGTATACTTAATAACCGCCCTCATTATTGCCATAATGCCAGTGCATTCCTCATTATTACTGAGTAGCATTCCATCACTGCATGTGGACCTTGAAGGCTAGAAATTAAAACCAAGGCTTTGTCCACACTAAGCAATTGCCTCTGGGCTATGAGAGTAGCTGAGAATTCTACCCAGTGTTCATTTTAACTATGCTGAGGTAATGTGCTTCCAAAACTTAGATAATGTTTTTGTTCAAAGAATGCTTTCAATTTGTTAAACACTTTGCAATAAAAATTATAATTGAAATGATAAATTCATATTTAACTTTGCAAGGTACTAAAAATGCTACTCTTTTTGTTTCCTTACAGTATGTCACATGGACAGTGCATGAACCTGCAGTTACTCTGTGCCTGCACAGCATTTGTTGTGGATACTTCAAAGACTTTCAAAGCAATTCTATAGTGATATCAGTGGGATCGCACTGTGGTTTTAATTAATTACAATTTTAATTGTCAACTCAATAGAGGTTTTGAAGACTTAGTATGTGAAAAAATTTACAGAGAAGCCCTTAATGTTTGATTTGAGAAAATTTAGATGCTTTGCAATAATCAAACAAATGTTATAATAAAATTTTATTTTTCTACTTTATTGCTTTAGGAATGTAATATGTAAAGTGATTATAATTCTAAATGAAAATTAAAACCACCTTTTACTGTACCTTAAATTATGTAGTTGCATTTTGAATGTTTATTAAATTATAAAAAAGATTATATACATTGTTTAGATTCTTGACACATGTAAGTAAGATTGTTCGGGTAGAATATGCTTCCTTGAGAGTGAGGGTCACAAAGAGCAAAGACAAAACTTCACATTGTATATGAGAGTATCCCAACATTTTTCCACATTTATGAACTTCAAAAAGAAAGACCTTTCTGTAATAAATATCTACTGAGTTCCATTTAGAGAAGAATTAAGAATACTTGTGGCTACTAAAAGGCTGGGGCATCTCCAGAGGCACTTTAATGAAAATGTAGATCATTATAAACCCTCAGAAGAGAATGTGAAGAGCAAAACACTTTTAAAATTATTTTCTAAAGACTTTTTTAGGGCCCATAGGGAAATATTTCCTAGACTCTGCAGGACAAGAACTGTCAGCATCTATTGAATTTTTGTCTTGCACTTGTTTTGAAAGGAATACACATCAATAATGTAAGTACAATCGCAGCCACTGTGCTCCAGCAATATGTTTAAAGACTAATTGAATGTAAATTATATTCAGGTTGAGTATCTGTGGAATGTTTATGCATGCATTGAAAGAAGGAAACAAAGCAAAACATAGAAAATCAGAGCTTTCCTTTAAATGTTTACTGTACTAACATTTCAGTGTGATAAGAGAATAAATACAGGGACACCATTGCCCAAATTAATAACTATAACCTACAGGTGGAGCATCATACAGCTTGTGCCTCCTCCTTTCTTGTTATAATATCTAACTTTATTTACATATCAACTAATCATATGTGAAACCCTGCGTGTAAAACCTGACTTACTCATGTCAATTTTCATTTTAAAAAATAACCTCTGGGTGGTGGTGACGCACACCTTTAATCCCAGCACTAGGGAGGCAGGGGCAGGCGGTTCTCTGTGAGTTAGAGACTAGCCTGGTCTACAGGAGCTAGTTTCAGGAAAGGCTCCAAAGCCACAGAGAAACCCTGTCTCGGAAAATAAAAAAAAAAAAAAAAAAAACAAAAACTCATTTTGCTTTTATGGAATGTTTTCAAACAGAAAGCAAAGTAAAACAAAAACCCCATTTCTCTAGCAGTGCATTACCGTAATGTAAAAGTATGCCGATTTCAATAGTAGCACTCTTTTTAATTATGTCAAAATCTAACTGGTATTGTAAGTCATAAATGGTTTTACAGCTTGTTATTCTATAGAATACTTTTTATGCATTCAGAATAAAAGGTGAAGCATAAATGTCATATTGACACAGAATGACATGTTACTCTGTTCTTGATAAATAAGAACAAATGTCGAGTCACCTCAACAGAACACAAATTATAAAGCAAAAAAAAAAAATACTGGTCCACAGATGCCTAGTTTAATGCTTTAGTGAATCTTTGGGAGTCATTTATGGTGTTATTAATGAGGGGTGTAAGTATAGGAGTATAGATGATCCGAAAGCAGCTCATTCACCTAAAAGCCAACCTTCGCATGATTAATCAATTACAGTGTGTAGTAATATGAGCGGCAGGGCTGCGTCCCCAGCACCCCGGCCGCCTGCTAGCTTATGCCCCAAAATAACAACACACAAACTGTATTCATTTAAACACTGCTTGGCCCATTATATTTAGCCTCTTCTCGGCTAACTCTTGCACCTGGACTAGCCCATTTCTAATAAGGTATGTAGCACCCCAAGGTGCATTTACCGGGAAGATTCTAGCCTACGTCCATCCTGCGTTGGAGCTTCATCGCGAGTGCCTCAGACAGCAGAGCTATCACGTCTACCTGGGAGAGCGGAGCATGACGTCTCTGAGCTCACTTCCTCTTCCTCCCAGCATTCTGTTCTGTTTACTCCACCCACCTATGTTTTAACCTATGGGGCCCAAGCAGTTTCTTTATTATAATTAACCAATGACCTTCCTCCTTCAACAGTGTTGCATTCTTAGAGCTCACTCTGCATGTTTCAATCATCCCTGCACTTGATCAGTCTCCTCTCCGCCAATTGTGACTGTTTTTGTAACCTTCAGTAAATGTTTAGAATATCTCACAAGGATCCTGAGCCTTTCATTTTTATTTATTTCCTCAGAGTTATAAGTTTTATTTACTCTTTAAGGCCTATGAGACTCTCTTCTCCCTTCAGAAGGAGATGTTTCAAATCAGATGAAATGCCTCCATAACACAGGCTTTTCACTATATAATTGAATTTCATATATGTGATAAAACTTTTTATAATGTGTTTATACCTAAAATGAAGACTAAGAGAAGAGGGACACCTTTCATATCTAGAGAAGGGAAAGAATGGTATAATATTATATGGTGATTGCATTTTATGAAGACAACGTTAACCTTTTCCATGTTCATGCATTCCTATTGTGATGGTTCATACTGACAACTTGGTGAGATTTAGAATCAACATGGAAACAAGTTTCTTTGCATGTTTGTCTACATTATATAATACAATTAGAAGGATACGCCTTAAATGTGAGGAACCACTTTAGGGCCAAAGATCTAGGACTTAATCTGAAGGAGAAGTTGAGTTGAACAGAGACATCCATCAACCTCACTTCCTGACTGCAGCTGCAATGTGACCAGCTGCGAGAAACTCCCATCATGCTTCCATACTCTCATGTATTATACCTTTAAGTTTGAATTAAAAGAAACCCTTTCTTTAAACACCTTTTCTCAAGTATTCTGTCTCAGTAATGAGACAAGTAACTAGTACACCCAGAGATTCACAATTTTATTTAACTTCATTAATTAGGTGTTCATTATGTCATGCCCATGAAGAAACCCTACTGACTTTATTCAATATTAGTATAATAAGTATCATCAATACTATTTTAATTAATGTTATTTAGTGAGGGACGTTGTCAATAAAGTTCATGCTTTAATGAGAACTTGAAACTTAGTGAAAGCTTAGACAATTATATATATATATTGTTTTAAATTGTCATATAAAAGCTAGAGCTATCAAGTGGAGGACAGATCTTGAAACCATCAGAACATTCTCCGGAAGACAGGGTTTTAATGCTTTAATAAATAGTTGAGTGCAACACAGTAGCCTTCAAATTTTACTTAGCTGCTGACTTCTAGTGCCATGGAGCCATTTGACCCTATAAAAATACTCTTGATGGCTTTGTTTACCGGAATTTATTGCTACCAATTTTGAAAACCACAATCCTATGAAATGCAACCTCAAGCCCTGTAATGTGGATATATTTTTATATCATATTAATACAGATGAAGATCAAGCTGAAGACAAATATTGTGATTGCTTTTCAGACATTGCACAATCCTTAAAATTTATGTATGGGTGAGCATGTATAAATAACTTGCGCATTAGAATTTGCTAAAATTTGCTCTGATGTGAAAGGACTTCTCTTTGGCCGGTGATTTCTCATTTATTTTAAAAATGTTCTACCTCATCGAGTAATCAGATGAATATCTTTTTTCAGCTCTGTGATTATAAATATACAGCTTCCAACATGTTTTCACAAACTTTCAGGTGTTACCTGTATGCAATATTTAAAATACTTGATAGCAGGGAAATGTTCCTTTTATAACTTTTTAAATATATTTCACAATTACTATGTATTATCATAAGGAATATAAAATCAGTGCTATTCTTGTTATAAGCAAACAAAACTTATTCCTAGTATATGCTTCTTTGGATCTATCTATCTATTATCTATCTATCTATCTATCTATCTATCTATCTATCTATCTATCTATCTATCTATCTACTTTTTTGAGGTTGTATTACTTTATTATAAAATATATCTAAAACCACAGACTATTTAGTCCCTTTAGAAGATGGTGTCCTCATAAGCAAATTTATTTCTACTAAAAGTCAAATCTGTTGAGTTATATTAAAATATGAAATTTCATATGGTAATTGATTTTTTAGGACCATTGTTTTATACATTTCATATTAGATAGAGAGCGTGTACTTTGAAATAGTTGAGAATTAATCCACTTTTAGGGGCTTCCTGCATTTACTTAGGGCATTGCATATTAGTGTTGCTAAATGGAAAAAAGAGTGCCCTTCACAGACCACTTAGATATCCTTCAGTGCTCCAAACCCATTGATCCATACAAGCTGCATTTTTACAAAATGTTACAGAGAAGATTATTACTGGATTTTTATTTCAGTAGTTAGAAATGATGCTGTAATTCTGGGAACACATTGACATCACAATTCCCTTTCTCTCTAAAGTTATTTCAGCCACAACCATGACTTCAATTACTATTTATATTCAGCAACATCTTTCAGAAATACCATTTCTGACTGATTTCAAACTACAGTCTATCTATCTATCTGTCTGTCTGTCTGTCTGTCTGTCTGTCTATCTATCTATCTATTATCTATCTATCTATCTATCTATCATCTATCTATCTATCTATCTATCTATCTATCATCTATCATCTATCTATCTATACATTGTAACACCTTAACCCAACTTTCATCCTTCTGCCCAATCTTTCTGTCTAGAAATCAGATTTACTCTGAAGTGCCAACTAGAACTTTCAAGATCCTAAGTTCTAAGGCCAAGTACATAGTTCATGGATCATAATAGTTCCATCTTGTCTGGGAACTATATACCCATTGACTCCAGCTCCTCCCCAGGCAGTCAGTACCATATCAACCTACAAACTTCTTTCAGTGTCCTCATTGACACCCTCCAGTTAAGGACAATGTTGGTTAATAGCTACAGCACCACAGCATGTGATTTACCCATGGTTTATGTCCTTGCTACCATTTGTCTCTCCAATACCCAGGAAGACAGCACAGAATTCTGCTTTCAAACATGCCTTTGCTCAAAGGTATCAAACTCACCAAGAAGAAAATGATTAGGTGGCACTTGGAAATAACCCCAGTGACAAAGAGGCCAAGGGAGGAGATGGCTTACCCCTTCCAGGTTGCCTCGGTCTCTCTATCCTATCCTCCCTTTTTCCCACTCAGGAGGGAGGGTAGGGACTTTAACTGAGATTTCATACTTGTGACGTCTCACATGTGTGAGGACTGTAAAAGACCAAATGGTTGGCCTCCTTTATCTTAGTCTTTCCTTTCCACTGAAAATTGCAAACAGCCTCCATCATTCTGCTCAGTAGATGGCTAAGGCCTTCTAACACCTAGCTGTGATTTTATTTAAGGAAAATAGAATTATTCCAACTTTGAAATCTATGTCTCAATTCTGTTAAACATACCACCATGTCAATCCAGAGGGACTCACTGGACTCCCCAAATCTTCTAATATGCCCAAAGATAATAAGACTTGTTCATAGAAAATTAGCAGATAAATTTCACCCATATGTACCCATGCGAAATAGACAGTTATTATTGTAGATACCTTCACTGAATGAATAGGCATTTTTCCTACTCAGAGTAAAAGGCCTGGGATATTACAACACTGCTTACATATAACTTCACTGCTTTGATTCCTTTATTTCTACCATTAGATAATGGCTTAATTTTCACTTTGCCAATAACCCAAGAAATCAGCGAAAAATGCCCATGTCTTTTGCCTACAGAATTATCAGGAAAAGTAGCAAGAGTCATTCAGGCATTAAAAAAGCTCCTTACTAAATTAATATGGGAAACATAACATTGCTGGTATTCTTCCAGTAATACTTTTTTGTTTGTTTGGTTTGGTTTGGTTTTGGTTTTTGGAGACAGGATTTCTCTGTAGCTTTAGAATCTGTCCTGGAAACTAGTACTTGTAGACCAGGCTGGCCTTGAACTCACAGAGATCTGCTTTCCCTGCCTCTTGAGTGCTGGAATTAAAGGTGCATGCCACCAACACCTGGCTCCAGTGATACTTATAAAATCCCTTATAATTCTCCAAATTCATATATATCTTAACCCATTGAAATCTTACATAAAGGGAGTTTTTCCTCTAGTGGTAACTTTTATTAGACCCTGAAATTCATTCTTTTTTCCCTGTGTATTACATCTCTGTGACTATTCAATAAAGTCATCAATATTTATTAAGATAATAACAGTCCTGAAAAGGAAATCCTCATCTTCTTCACCCATTGTGTTGGGAATATTTCAAAATTCTTGCATGGAATATAAAACTCTGGAACACCTCTTGACTAGCTCCTAATAGTTCCTCCTTACACCTTCTTGAAGGATTAACCTCTCCACATTAAACTTCTCCACCAGTGCCATATTCACTACTTCACATCTTTTTTTTTTAAATATAATTTTTTATTGAAAAAAAAAGATTTCCGCCTCCTCCCCGCCTCCCATTTCCCTCCCCGTCTCCCTTTTCCCCCCTCCTCCCTCTCCTCTCCCCCTCTCTACTTCACATCTTTTAAGAGCCTTCTGGGGATTGATGCTTGTTCGAGAAGAGTCCAAGTAATTTAAACCCAAAATTATAAGACTTACAAACTCATGAGCCCAAACATGGGTTCAAGTCCACCGCTACCAGCTCACCACTTTTTTTCAAAATTGTTAATCAAAATCTAGCTTTGTATTCCCCATACCCCGATGCTTGGGACTTCAGAAGCTCCCTCCTTCAAGAAGTCACACTTGGCTGGGCGATGGTGGCGCACGCCTTTAATCCCAGCACTCGGGAGGCGGAGGCAGGCGGATCTCTGTGAGTTCGAGACCAGCCTGGTCTACAGAGCTAGTTCCAGGGCAGGCTCCCAAGCCACAGAGAAACCCTGTCTTGAAAAAATAAGAAAAAAAGAAAAAAAAAAGAAGTCACACTTGGTCTTCCTCAAGATGAACTCAGAGATTTCACTTGAGTCAAGATAATATCTTTTCTGGAATTTCTTAAAGCGTCAGGAAGTTCCTCCAAGGGAAAAATAGATTCTTGTTCCAGACTTCTTCTTGATCACACTCCTTCTTCTTGCTTCAAATCACTGAATGGTGTCAATTTTAAAATTCCTGTATGCTCCTGTATTTTCTTTCTTTGTCTGGCCTCTTAATTCAACTTGCAACTGCCAATAAGACCTTAGTCGGTTTCAATCAGTATAATAATTGGACATGTGCGAAGTGTTGGATTTGTGCAAAGGTGCCTCTAACAGTGAGCATCTCCTAGGTTCTGGTCACCTTTCTACTTCAAGGTCCACTCATGTCAAAATAGAAGAAGTCATCAAACTACCAGGCTTAACCATCTATGAAAAGAGCACGAATAGTTTCCATTTGAGAGAATCACCTTTCACACACATGGCTCTCTGTATAAGCCTCATCTAAATCTATGGAAAGAAAATAAGTGACTGCCCTTGTTACAATTTTTTTTATCACACTTGCTTCCTCATACCAAGCCTAATTTATACATTTCTAATATCCGAGTGCATGCCTACCTGCGGGTATGTGTACCATATGTATGCTTATACCCGTGGAGGCCAGATAAATGTGTCTGATCCACTAGCGTTGAAGTTCCAGGCAATTATAAGCTGTCCTACATGAGTGTTGGGAAATGAACTAGATTCTCTGCAACAGCAGTAAGTGCTCTTGATCACCGAGCCATTGCTCCAGTCATAGGAACATCATATGGTTTGCGCTACACTTTCTTTAAGAATCCTGATTGTAGTGCACAGCTCACATCTTTACCTGCTTCTCTTCTTTATGCTTCACTGTGCCTTCCCCTGTGAGTGTCATGTCCTCTCACTTTATTTCATTATAAATTTTAATTTGGCTTCTTTGCATTAGTTATCTTAATTTTCGTTTTCCTTATCAATTCAGGAACTAACCGTCCTGTAGCTCTGGTTGTGCCTCTTAAGATTCTGTTTACTCCTGAATTCAGTCATTTGTGTCTTGTTAATTTATATTTTATATCTACCACGGATGTTGGTGAAGGCCCCCTCCCAGTTTTTAGATATTTAGTACATTTTTTGCATCTGATCATCTGATAAATGTTAACATAATAAATTATTAACTACTGATAGAGAACCAAGCCCTAACCTACAGCTAACATCAAGAAAACCATTCCGAGTCAACACTCTTCTGAGGGATTATTCAACCGTATTTGTTTAAAAGTATTTAGAAAATATTTAGCACCTGGCAGTGGTGGCGCATGCCTTTAATCCCAGCACTTGGGAGGCAGAGGCAGGCGGATCTCGGGGAGTTCGAGGCCAGCTTGGTCTACAAGAGCTAGTCCCAGGACANAAAACAAAACAAAACAAAAAAAAAAAAAAAAAAAAACAAAAACAAGAAAAATTAGCTAAAATCCAAAACATTGATCTACTAGTCTGGAAATTCTTCTTGTAATTCAATATTCACCTTCTGAAATTCAGATCTCTTATGTGTTGCATTTGCATGATTTGCAAGTGCATGATTCATGTTCATTTATTAATACATTTGAAATGTTATAAAATTAAGATGATCTTGTTAGCTTGTGGTTAGAGAGCAATTTTTAACTTTTTAAAAATTAAATTTGCACTTATTGTTAATTTTATCCCTATGAAAGTTTATGATTTCTTCAAAATAGTTGTCATCTCTTCATTTGGGCATGACACCATTCCCTGGGATAAATCCTTTTGGATATGACCACAATGCCCTAGGATAAATCCTTTTTGGCAGTGGAACATCACCTTGTTTAGAGGAAGGAAGCAGTCTTGCAAAATCATTTCACCTCTTTGATTTCAATTACTTTTGATCAATGTTGATTTACTCTGTAGCCCAAAGATCAAGTCCTTCACAGAAAAGGTTGATTCTAATTCTTGTGCTGTAGAAATGATATAATTTGACTTCTCTCCCTAAGGGTAGTGAATTCTCACACTTGAGTCCCACATGAGGTAACAACTTTTTAGATAGCTTTCTTTTAAATTGTGATTTTTAAAATGCAAAGAGAGGTAGTTTTTTAACTAATTTTTACTCTTCACTTTTAAAACAGATACAATACACATACCAGTTGCTATTAGATAAGACATATCCACTGATAATAATTTCTACGTATTTAATGACCAGAAGTGAAACCTAATTTGTATCCCTGTTGAAAATAATAACTGATAGACATATGAAAGTTTATTTTCTTTTTGGCCCCTAAACTATTTAGTTTGTGAGTATGGATTTGAACTGAATATTTAAGAGAGCTTGTGTCTTTGCTGGAATTATGTCTAAAAGAAAGAAGATATAATAACAATACAAGCAATTAAATAGACCATACCTACTGCTTTGTACATTCTATATTGTGTGTGTGTGTGTGTTTTCACTACAGTAGGTGTGCATACTATAGCATACTTGTGGAAGTTCAAGAACTTTTCAGGAATCTGTTTTCCCCTTCCACATTGCTCCTGAGGCAACATCCCTTTTGTTACTTCCAACTCTGAGCTGAGAAGACAGCTTCTTGCTGACTCTCTTTTCTACTTGCCATCTCACAGTAGGAGCACTAGGCTGGGCGTGTAAAGAGAAGGCGCAGCATCTGGTTCTTCATTTTCACACCAGGGATTCAGAGTAGAACTAACATCCAGGCTTGTACTTTCACCTGCTGAGTGTCTTACCAGTCATGGCTCTGCACACTTTTTGTCGCTGTAAAATAGTGGTCACTCCAAAAATAGTGTTAGCTGTGAATGAGAATGAATTCTGTTAATAGATGATAATCTAGCCCTTTTCATATTTGATTTACTGACTGATAGTAAAATATGGATCACTTTTGAGACATTTTTATTGCACTTAATATTCTGTTATTTTTAGATTGAAATTCCACAAGGTTGCTATAAATTTTCTTTTCCATGGAAAATGGTGTGCTCTTTATATTTTGACAAAGACAATTAAAAGAGAAAGGAACAAAATAGGATTTATAAGAGCTACATTTTTTTCAGTAACATAACATTTACTGTTTTTTTTTTGCTATATCTGTATAGAGGAATTCTGAATAAACTTCATGACTTAGCAGAATTAGTGGGTTTATTATTTTGCTTTTTTACTTATATCAAATTCTTCATATTTGTGTTAAAACTAACATGATAATTATATTTGTTGATAATAACATACTACTAGTATTAAATGAAAGCTACCTAAGAGTCAAATGTTAGCAATTAAGCTTCAGTTATAACTGCATACTATCCATAATGTATCATTGTAAAATTATTGATTTATTTAAATGCTGAATAGGTAACAGGAAGCATCAAGCTTTTACTGTGGAAATGTTAAATCTATAGTAACTTATTAATCATTCAGAACTTATTTTTATGTTATCTAATATCACTTTCACATAAGCATATGGGTAGTAACTAATCATGTTATATTTTTGTTTGCAATATATGTTACAACTAATGTGATTTATAATTGTTTTATTTAACAGCCCTTTATTCAATGTTGAAAGTCAAGATTATTGAGAGAAGTGTCTGAAAATAAAATTTACCATTCATCCAAACTCTTAAAAATCAATTTTTATAAGTTTTAAATATGTATATCAGTCTGAATGTGTAAACAAATATTTCTTTTATTTACAAAACTTTTCCAGTAATGATGATTTTTTTCATGGATGTTGCTAATTTGTTTTACAAAGAGTAATAGATTTATTGTCTTTATATTATTCAATAGCCTATGCTGAAAACTTATTAAGTTTTACAATATCAGTTTCTAAGATCAGCTTTCTAATATATTTAAATAGACTATTCACCAAAATAGTGACAGAGATACTCATAAGGAGTAGGAAATTGTAAATGGGTATAATATAATGATTTTCAACTTATTCTATCAAAGAGTCCTGTTTTTGTCTCCGGGGGTGTCATGCAGGACTGCATTTCCTTCAAACACTGTTTCAGAATATGTTTTACTATGCAGAGATATGGTGCATTTGTTTAATTATGTAAAAGATATGTTGCATTTGTTTAAATCTGTAAGACTTACTCCTGATTTACCTTACTTACTTAAGGCACTTGATTGATCTAATAAAAAGCTGAACAGCCAATGGCGAGTTAGAAGGTATAGGTGGGATTTCCAGCTAGTGAGAATAAGTAGGAGGAGGTATCTAGGCTGGGCAGTGACATCCTTCCTTGGTTTCCTCCATCCTGCTCTCTCTGGAACTCTTCTTTCCATTATTACCCCTCTGACTTTTGTGTCTTTAATTTTTTTTAATAATAACTCAGAGGGTTTAATTAGGGTTGCTGGTATGTACATGAATGTGGGGATTATTTATTGGATCACATACCTCACTCAGCGATACACACTTGGAAGAAAATTATTTCCTGTCCCCCAGCAGTTCTGTTTATAGTTCCTCAGCTGGAAGTGGGCAGCTCATGTGCTCACACATACCCGTGTTCAACTGTAGTTAGGCTAGATCTCATATGGACTTGTATCTTGTATCTTGTTCAAAACTTATCCACTCACTATCAATCACTTTGATTCATCCCTACTTTGGGATATAATGATAATATTCATTAATTTTCACTCATAAATCACTTTATATGAAATATCATTACTTTTTTATTCTCCTGAAATTCAAAACAATTTAAGTCATGTACAACAAAGGGTTTACTAAAGTAAAATTGATATTAATTTTTAAATGTTCAAATGTATGCTTGAGAGACTGTCTTCTTGCCTTCCTGTGTCTCTACATCTTACAATTTTCTCTATTCATTACTATGTTGCAATTTCTTTAGCTTTGGCTTTAAAAGAAACTTGTTCATACAGTTGTTTGTGTATGGAAGATATGATTACTTTAAAACTTTTCCTGGTCTTGTATAGGTATTTGAGTTAATAGTGCTGTTGTTATCCAATTATATTTCATTATTCCTATGAATTATTCCAGAAATGATGTTTTCGCTCCTGGGAACCTTGGTGTTAACAATTTTTTTACCTGACTTTTGATGTGGCTATCACACTCAGGGATTTTGTTGGTTTGGTAAGTGTTTTGGGGAGTGAGCTTTTATAGCCTCATACTTACATTGTGACTGGTTGTATAAAATGAAAATAAATTTGTGTTTTCTTTCAGCAAAACGCAGGTGTTGTCAACAACCTTTTGCTGCCCCATCTGAGGCACTAAATACTGTCATATTTGTCTGCTTTCAAAGAAACTTACCATGCCAACATGAAGGTCACTTAGGGATTCCATATCACTTTCCAAAACTTTTCCCACCCTCAGTTTGACTATTCCCCTTGGGTTCAATTTTTTTAAAGCGATCCTTTAAGGTAAGATTATCTATGGGACCTAATTGTCTTTTGTGCATTGGTCAACTCTATCAGTTAAGGTTTCTTAATCTTCAGTCTCTAATATTGTTGTTAACTGGCAGTTCATTGTTCATAGTGTTTGGGATTTTGACAGAATTGCTTCTTTACCTGTCATTGTCCCCTGATATCAGACATGACTCACATGTGGGTTGTGCTTCCCAGATTCATATTATCTCTTTATATTGCTATTGCAGCTGGGGGAGAAGCTAGTTGGTAGAGTCCTTGCCTAGTGTGCACAGGGCTCTGTGCTTAACCATACAAAGTGACCATCTCTGGTTGATTCTACATTTTTTGGAATGTCTCATCTAGAAGGTTGTCCATTTTTTTGTAATCACTTCGCTCCCATAGTTTTGCGAGAAAAACAAAACAAAACAAAACAGGTCACTGATTTGTAAAAGCCAAGACCAGTTAATAACAGACTATACAATCATGGAGTAATTATATTAAATTCCATATTGCTGGCTGGTAAAAACAAAACAAAAACATTGTTTTACTCTATATCTTTAAAACTAAATAGTAAAGAAAGTTATATCTACTAATCACATGAAGTATCTATTACTATTGACTGAAAGCCTGGATTCTCCTTAATAAGTACTTTTTAACAGAAAAAAAAGGAAATACACTGTTACAGGAGGCCAAGGTTTCTCTGTGGACTATGGTGTCTGGATTATCTGGGAAGAAACAACTCTTTTTGAGCCAGACACAGTGGGGAAAGTATTGCTCTCTAGACTATCGAGTCTGGTATGGCACTCCACATGCACTACAAACATGGTGCAAATTTAATATTTTCAGGGAGTTTTTACAGAAAAACAGGAAGATCTTTGTAGCATAGTGGTTGTCAACCTTCCTAATCCTGTGATGTTTTTAATACAGTTCTACATGTTGTAGTGACTCCAACCATAACTGTAGTTTTGCTACTGTTATGGAGCATAATGTAAATATCTGATATACATTCTATCTGATAAGCAACCCATGTGAAAGGGTTGTTTGATGCCAAAAGGTGTCATGACTCACAGGATGAAAACCACTGCTGTAGCACAGTGTAGGATCACAAAGTTTAGTCACAATTATTCACCTCTGTTATTAATGCGTTAAAACACTACAGACACTTTTTTATTGAAATGGGTGTGGGTGTATTTGAATAAAAAGTATTGTATATAAACTCCAAAAAAATATTTTCAGGCAAACCTTTTAAATAAATTAACGAAAATTAACAGCTTGAACAGGAATTGGTTCATATTTTTATATTATACTTAGTCAAAACTTAGTTGAAACAGCTGTAAGAAGCCCGACATATTTTCTGGTAACATGTCTTCCTCCTAACCGTGAAAGGCACTTCAAAACAAAAGATGGAATTTCAGGTTGAATAGGATGAGAGCTAGGTATCAGCTGTTGTTTAGAATCGTTATTTATGGGTTTAGATTCTGAAGTTCCATTCTGTCCATTTTTGTTGATGAGTTGTAGTCATGAGTAGTTAACCATTTATATCATCATGGATTTAAGGTTAAGTTAATGCCTTAGTACAGTCAGACTTAGTCTTAGATATTCTGTGCAAGTAATACAAATCATCATTGTGAATATACCACTTTTGTTTCTATTTAAACTGCATACCTTTTTGTGTGTGTCTACTTTCAGCAAAATTCAGGAGTTGTCACCAGCCTTTTGCTGCCACAACTGAGGCACTAAATACTGTCATATTTGTCTGCTTTTCCTAAATTCTATGTCCTAGCCAATCATAGACAGTCATAAGATTTGGTGAAGGGTGCCATATGTAATTCTTCATTTAGTTATTCTGACCTTTTTTGTTTGAGTGAATATTTTCTGCACTTAGACTCTCTTTTTGTTTTAAAATTCATTACTTATTATTTTTATTATTTTCTTTTTTAATTTTTACATCATTTGCATAAAATTATAATTCTAGTTTTACTCTATATTTTTTGGTGCCTGTCTTAGTGCTTGTATCTTTCTAATAAAATACCATTACCAAAACCAATCTGGAAAAAAAAGCTAATCTAGTTGGATAATTTTCTCAATTAAGATTCCATCTTGTAAATTTACTTTAGCTAATGTCAAGTTGACATAAAACATTGCCAGAACCATGGCTTTCACTTATGAAGAGTCAACATATTCTGTTTGTTCGCAGTAATATGAATTTTGTTTTTATTTATATTTTCATGATTTCAGATTTAATTTCTGTTACTTGAAAATAGATGTGCTCCATAATTTTCTATAGGGAACACTAACTTCTTTCTCTTGTCACTTTTATATTGTCAACTAACTTCTGCAGGAAAAAATATAGAAAGTGGTGTATACATTTTGATATTTTCACTAATCAAACATTGACAACTTCCAAAACACACTAGTGATTTTGGTATTTATCTGCAGGCAATGCAGATAAATGATGAGTTACCTTGCATTCCTAGTTTATCAGGAACTACTATTAGAAATTATTTTGAAATTATACTGATTATATTTCTGGATCCAAAAACATGTGTATGTATGTGTTTGTGTGTGTGTTATGTTGAAATGAAGTACAGTACTGAATTTTTAAATAAATATAACTATCTTAAATTTCTAAATTAAATGTTTTTGTTGTTATTTAATTAATATTAAATAAAATTCTGGAGGTTCAGGAAATTAATGAATAGATATGCATTATAATAAAATAGTAAAAAAAAATAGTAAACTGCCTTTATTTTTCTAGTTTTTTCCAAAGGATGGTGTTCACTTGTATCCTTCTTGTAAGGATTTGCAGAAGTTTAAGAAAAAAAGAACAATGTGGAAGAAGTTTCACAGAGCTTTCTGTCAGACCAGTGAAATTATGTAAACTTACAAAATTAAATTGTTGAAGCTCAAACATTGACTCTTAATGTGTATATTAATGACAGAAAATACAAAAGGACATAAGTACTGACACAATTGTGTTTCGTATGTTTCATGCTTAGATCTTTGCAAAAAGATAAGTGATACAATGTGTACATGGATGAAGAAATTTAAATGTATGGGCCAATTCAGTGCTAGACCAACTCTTGCCAGTACAGGAGAGACCTTACTTTTGATAACAGATGCATTGTGTTTGCATGCACCATGGGCTCATTTATGTAATTATGTGTTTGGAAATGTATAAAGAATAGAATTTTTTTTCTCCTTCTTGCTACCAGGAAAAGCTATTTTCAAATTCTCCTGTGGAGTTTTGAAGTTCATGATTTAGAAAGGTATTCTGAGTTTTATACTTAGCATAGGTGTGTGTGTATGTGTGTGTGTGTATGTGTGTGTGTGTGTGTATGCATTCTAAATTAACAAGGAACTTTACACTACTTTTGGCTAACCTTTTTGACTTTCTTAAGTAGTAATTAAGTTAACCATATATAATCGTATAAACAAGTGCACACAAGATAATAAACATGTTATCACATAGCAAACTAACATGGTTAAAGAGATAATTTGTTAAATTAAGAAACATTGATCCTGAAATAGAGAAAGAAACTTTTTCCTTAACTTTTGGAGTGCTACAAAAGATTAACTGGAACTTTTAAAGGAGAATTTTAATACTTATATGTTTATTGCCACAGAGAAAACTACAAAATTTTTTTATAGACTCATATAAACCAGGTCTTTTTCTCTTTTTCAACAAGTTGATTCTTAAGGTAGATTAATATAGGCAAATACCAGACAGAATAATAACCATCAAGAAAACAAATGACAACAAATGTTGCCACGGTATAGGGAAAGAAGAATGGATAGGGTCTCTCACTGAATGGGAAGTTCACTGCTTTCACTGATCAGTGAGTTATCACATTGGTTTACCTCCACTTCTGGTTTATAGGCACATGTGATTATGCAGGATGCTAAGAATTCAAACTCAGGTTATTTTGCTACACAGCAAGTGTTCTTACCATTGAGCTATCTCTTCTGCCATAATTTCAAGAGAGCAGTTGAGTACTTTCTCTCTGACTCTCCAAGATAGCAGATTTTCACACACACACACACACACACACACACACACACACACACACTTACAAAAAAGTGTCTGTGTTAAATATAGAATACTCATTGGAAGGAGGCATGGACAAGTGAAATCTTTGTATTGAATTATATGTGTGGAAGTGTTCATCCGTTCAAATATAGTTATTAAGTCTGAGAAAGCAGATGGTTTTGTTTTCTCAGCTGGGTGACTTATAACATTCTTTTCTCTATCAGTTGTTATCTTCACTTATAAGTGGTGATCTGGTGCAGCCTGGCAAATTGTGCTGGCTTTATTTTCTTCACCATCCCTCAATATTAACTTCCTTATTTCAAGTAATTGCTCTTAGCCACATTTGAGGACAGACATTCCTGAGAAATGGCACATAAGTGCATATGGTACATAAACTGCATAGGTAAATAATTCAGATAGATTATAGTGCCTATTCTCTTTTTTGTGTAGTTAAAGTCATCCTAAACAAAACTTCTATTTTTATATAGAAACACTTTATTTTCAAATCCTGCCAATTAGTTGCTCATTTACTTCAATAGAGTAGGATTAAATAAAACAAAACAAAATTAAGAAACAGTGTTTTCCTTATGGATTCCTATCTAATATCATCCAGGAAGAGCATCCCAAAGTTTAGAAACAATCATTGAAGAAATTGCTAATAGACTCATTGTTTATCAACCTTAACTGGACCAAATCCATTATGATCATTCCAAGTCTTTGAAATTCCTTAAGGGAAATGCTTTCTCCAGAATAAACACACGTGTGAATTGTGGCACACCTGAGTTTTGGATTGTGTTTTCAAGGTATTTTGCCAGAAAATAGGGCAATAAGTAAGAAGCAAAAGTCTCACAAAGTTATATGACAGGAAGGCTACTAGATTTCTGGTACCCCCCTTTTGTTAGCCATACTGATGAATATCTTGCATATCACCATAGAACCTTCGTCTGGCAATGGTTGGTGATAGAGACAGAGACCCACACTGGAGCACTGGACTGAGCTCCCAAGGTCCCAATGAGGAGCAGAAGGAGGGAGAACATGAGCAAGGAAGTCAGGACCACGAAGGGTGCACCCATCCACTGAGACAGTGAGACTGATCTATTGGGAGCTCACCAAGACCAGCTGGACTGTGACTGAAAAAGCATGGGATAAAACCGGACTCTGTGAACAGGCGAACAATGAGGGGTGATAAGAAGCCAAGGACAATGGCACGGGGTTTTGATCCTACTTCATGTTCTGGCTTTGTGGGAGCCTAGCCAGTTTGGATGTTCACCTTTGTAGACCAGGATGGAGGGGGCAGGACTTTGGACTTTCCCACAGGGCTGGGAACCCTGACTGCTCTTCAGACTGGAGAGGGAGGGGGAGAGGAGTGGGGGGAGGGGGAGGGAAATGGGAGGCTGGGAGGAGGCGGAAATTTTTTTTCAATAAAAAAATAAGAACAGGAAAAAAATCTTATTTTTTTTAATTTTACGTATCAATCCCAGTTCCCACTCTCTCTCCTCCTCCTGCTCTCCCTACATTCCCCTACTCCACTTCCCATTTCTTCCTCAGAGAGAGTAAGGCCTCCCACCTGGAGTCAACAAAGTCTGCCACATCACTTGAGGCAGGACCAAGGACTCCTCCCTGTATCTAGGTTGAGCAAAGTGTCCCATCATAGTGAATGTACTCCAAAAAGCCAATTCATGTACTAGGGTTAAATACTGGATCCATGGCCAGTGGCCTAAAGTCACTGAATATTGCAATTTGTGGCACAGTGATAGATGGGTAAAGTGAAGCAGTCACAACAGAGAGTCAAGTGCTTTCAAATACTCTAGATCTGAATATGTGTGCCGGTGCCCAAAAAGCTACTGAAGTGCATTGGGTCTATTAGAAGTGTGGTCACGGGCATTTGTAAGTTGTCTGCCATGGGGCTAGAATCTGGACTCCAGTTCTTACGACCTCCTCAACTAACACTCTAGTCCCCTTTATTATCTAACTTTTAGTTGCATTCAATTGACTTTAATTGAAAATCAAGCCTAAATGGCACATATGCTGTTGAATGAAATATATAGAGTTACTTAGAGAAAAAATATCTCTTTCTTTGTACCTAGAATTTTTTCTACAATCACCTGTTTTAGCACAATAATAGTTGTATGTGAGGAAGTTTTCCCTTTGTCTTTTGATTTGCCAAGATATAAAATGCTGTTCCTACCTCTAGAGACTGCTCTTCATAAGAGTAATATCACAATTGCTCATTAGTATAGTAATCTCATTTTAATTTCAGCAAATCAACACAAGCTCCATAAACAAATATATGATTTATGAACATTTCTTGCATATCAATGTAGCAAAATATCATCAAATATAATTCTCAGCTACAAAGAAACAAACTTTTCTATGAATCAATAAAAGGAAGAGAACTAAGTGGTCACACTGGTGTAGAAAACTCGTGGAAATATGTTTCCACACTGTAAAGACTCTGTTGCTTGGCCCAGTAATTATACTCCAAGGAAACAAACTCACGAAAACAATCATAAAAATAAAATAGATAAGCATGCAGTTTGGAATACATAAAAGTTATAAAAGAGTGTAAACGCTGAATTATGCAGAGACAATGAAATGACTTGTTGCCTACCGCTTCAAATTGCGCATTGATTTAAAGTGTTTACCAATAATATATGTAAATGTTTTCTACACTCTTCTCTCATTGATCTCATCCATGTTGCTGCTTTATATTCAGGTTGTTTTACCCACTTAGCAGCATCTCAAAGTAGAGAGACTTTCAAATCCTCTAGCTCTCAAATAAAAGTCTAGGACTTTAATTAGAGTTACTCAACCTGTTTCTCGGTGAACTAGCCTACTGTGTCAAGGCAGACTAAAGGAAGAATCCCAGGAGTTCTTGACTGATCAATATTCCTGCATTGCCAGGCTTTTCTGTGATGGGGACAGAGAATCATGGAGGCTTAAGTAGTAAGTAACTATAGTTTTCAAATAAAAGGTAGGCAATTAAGAGTGAAATAGTCATTTTGCCGGTCTTAAATGAAGACAGAGCAACAATAATATAAAACGTACTCGTTAATCAGTTTCAAATAAATTGAGGCTTTATTTTACCAACAACCAAGCCAAAAAATGGCATTATTACCAATAGTTTACAACTAGGAATACTGGGTCTTACTGGGCTGATGTAATTAATTTGTTAAAAGTTATTGTCATTAATTTATGAAATTTGGTTATAAAAATAAATTTTGTTGTCTTTTGTTTTATGGTGCAGGTTTAATTTCTTCTACAAAAAAATAAAACTGAGCTATCTCAAAGAGATCTCGTAAGCCAGGCTTTCACTGTCTGCATTTCTCTGAGTCTTTATCTTCCAAGCTTCCACTTGGACTGTCCTGTTAATACTGAGTATTCAATTGTTTCCACAGTTCAAAGTTCCAAAATTCTCTAAAATAAATTCAAAAAAATAAAAATAAATAAAAATAAGAAGTCCATTAAAATAAAAAAGCCACAGACCCCACAAAAACCTCAGTGGAACTCTGAAACACAGAGAAAGAACGAAGGGGACCACTTAAATGTAAGCTGCAACAGATCAGGAGAGACCTCAGTGGATCCCCGAGATGCAGACAGTGACAGTACAGAGCAGACCAAGAAGAGTTCCCAAAGACAGTCAGTCATGGAGGGGTTGGATCAACATGCAAAGATGCTGACAGCATGAATTGAAGGAAAAGATGTGTAGGTACCAGAGCAAGAATTCAGTCAACACCTAAAAAAAAAATACAGAATAAAGAAACAACGTTAAGAGCTGCAAACTAAAAAGGTCAAGTAACATATAAAGGCAGATCCATAAGAATTACACCTAAATTCTCAATGAATAACATGAAAGCCAGAAGATCCTGGACAGATGTGTTACATACACTCAGAGATTATGGATGCAAGCACAGACCTCTAACCCCAGCAAAGGTTGAAATCATCATTGAAAGAGAGGAAAAGACATTTTTTGACAAAACTGGATTTAAACAATACCTAGCCACAAACTAAGACCTACAGAAAATATAAGAAGAAACTCTCCAATTCAAGGAAGCTAACTGCACACGCCAAAACATGGGCAAATTTCTGAATAGATACTACATACTAAAATTAAATCAAGATGAGGTGATCAGTTTAAATAGACCTATAAACTGCAAAGAAATAAAGCAGTCATCACGAGTCTCCCAATCAAAAAAAGGCCAGGACCAGATGATTTCAGTGCAGAATTCTACCAGAACTTCAAAAAAGAGTTAATAAGCCTCAAAGTATGCCACAATAACAGAAGGAACATTCCCAAACTCTTTTTATGAGGCTGCAATTACCCTCATAGCAAAACCACATGAAGACTCATCCAAGAAAGAGAGTTACAGACAAATATTACTTATGAACATAGATGCAAAAATATTCAATAAAACACTGGCAAACTAAATCCAAGAACACATTTTAAAAATCATCCACCAAAAAAAAAATCATCCACCATGATCAATTCAGCTCCATCTCAGAGATGCAGGGATAGTTCAACATACAAATATCTGTCAATGTAACCTACCATATAAATAACCTGAAAGAAAAAAAATCATATTATCATCTCATTAGATGCTGAAAAATCATTTGACAAGTTTCAATACCCCTTCATAATAAAGGTCTTAGAGAGATGAGACATACAAGGAATTTATCTAAACATAATTAAAGCAATATAGAGCAAGCCAAAATCCAACATCAAATTAAATAGAGAGAAATTCAAAGCGATTCCACTAAAATGAGGAACAGTACAAAACTGTCCATTCTCTTCGTATCTATTCAACATAGTTCTTGAAGTTCTAGCTATAGAAATAAGATACTCTTAATATGCTTTCTTTACTCTGTTTGTTTAATGTTTTGATTATTATGTGGTGAGGGGACTATTTTCTTTGGTCTAGTCTATTTGGTGTTCTGTAAGCTTCCTTTATCTTCACAAGCATATCTTTCTTTAGGTTGGGAAAGTTTTCTTCTATGATTTGTTAAATATATTTTCTGTTCTTTTGAGTTAAACTTCTTTTTCTTCTAAACCTATTTGTCGCGTTCAGCCTCGACCAGCAAGGAAGACGCAACACCGGAGCTTTTCTTGCTAGGCAGTTTATTCAGGACTTTGTTCTCTTTCTTTCTCTCCCTCTCTTTTTCTCTTCTTCTTTTCCCCTTCTTCTCTCTCCCCGGGCAAACCTCTCCCAGCCCTTAAGTAGGCATGGGCTACCAATCCCGGATTGCCAGTTGAGCACTGCCCATAGTTCCACGCATATGCAAGCAGCTGACAATCATTGCGTGATAATAGCATGCATCAGGCCTTAGCCACACCAGGAGCTGATCGCCGCCATCACGTGCGGCTCCACACAGCTCTCTACACCTATTATTCTTAGTTTTTGTCTTTTTATGGTGTCCCATATTCCCTGCATATTTTGGGTTCAGCTTTTGTTAGATTTAATATTTTCTTTGACTGATGTGTCTCTTTCCTCTATTGTATCTTCAGTGCTTGAGATTGTCTCTTCCATCTCTTCTATTCTGCTGTTTGTGCTTGCATTTGTGGTTCCTGATCATTTTCTCATAATTTCTTTTTCTATAATTCACTCAGCTTGTGTTTTCTTTATTATCTCTATTTCTGTTTTCAAGTCACAAATAGTTCCTTTCATATGATTGATTGCTTTCTCTTGGTTTTCTCTAAGAAATTTGTTGATGTCTTCTAGATGTTTTGTTTGGCTTTTCCTCCATTTCTTTGAGGGAATTTCTCATTTCCTTTTTAAGGGCCTCAAACATTCTCCTGAAGTTATTTTTTAGGTCATTTTCTTCTGATTCTTCTATATTTGTTTGTTCAAGTCTTGCTGTTGTAGGGCCACTAGATTGTATTGATGTCATGTTGCTTTTTGTGGTGTTGCATATGTTCTTACCTTGTCTACCCATCATTTTCTCTAATAGGTGTAGTTTGGGCTGTCTGTGACTCTGGTGATCATTCTTCCAGGCGCCAGTAAATCCAAGGCACAGATGGTTGCTCCTCATGGTGAAGTCAGTGCCATGGTTCCAGTTACCTAATTTGTCACTCCCTGTTCTTAGAGGTCGCTCAGTGATCCCAGGGTTTGTTCTGCTCCCATAGAGTTACTGTCTCAGGCCTGCTCTGGCCTAGGTTGCCAGCTCAGACCTATTTCTATAAATGTCCCTGGTCTGGATCCTGTCCTGCAGAGGTCCCTGGCCTGGGGTTGGTCCCGCAAAGTCCCTGGCTTTGATATACTCCCTCGGAGGTCCCAGATTTAAGTGTTTCCAGACCTGCAGAGGACCTGGCTCAGGCCTACTCCTGCAGAGGTCCCAGATGAATTCTTTAATTTTTAAAGTTATATTTTGAAGTGATCTTAATAACCAGTGGATTTCTGTGAAGATTTCTTATACATCTTCAGTTCGGTTTAACATACCAAATAAACCCACCCTTTTCCTACTTCCTTTCCCCAGCCTCATTTAATCATGAGGTCCTCATTATCAAGTTCTCAGCATTTTTTTTTCATATTTTGTTTCCAGTATTGTTGTTTCATTGGGAAATAAGATAATAGGTTTTCTTTCATTATTTTAAATATACCATTCCATTGCATTAACCCTCTCCCCCACTCTTAGAGATTTCTCATACTTCCGTGACCCTCCATACTTTAATATTTATGGCATCATCATTGTGCTTCTCTACTTTCATTTAACCAACAGTGTATAATCCACCTCTTTTAAGAGAGCCCCTACCTGATTATCCCATATCAGTTTCCTAGCTTCTAATATGTTTTAAGCGATGCACATGTGTTGACATATTTGAAGCTTTATATATTGGACGATGTATCCTGGATTCAGAAAACTGGATGATTTTAAGCTATAAAATTGATTTGGGGCCCGGTGGTTAAGATCACTTACTGCGCTTGCAGAGTACCCAGGTTCAGTTCCTAGCACCCACATGGCAACTTGAACATCTTCTGTGACTCCAGGTACAAGGCCTTCCATGGTGTTAGAGGACTTCTAACAATTCTCTTCCCCACACAGTTTTTTGTCTGCAGCAGTCAACCGCCCTCTCCAACAACCTGGAACTCTTTCATGATTTCTTTTCTTCAAAGATATCTTTAGAAATAATTAAAACAATGTATCTCCAGTGTGCTCTAAACACACCTGGAATTTATAAGAGTCACTAACTGACTTGTATTAATTTATTTAATCACTGTTCTACTCCTGTACAGAAACACTGTGACCATGGCAACTCTCATAGGAGAAATCACTTACTTGGGAGCTTGCTTACAGTTTCAGAGGGTTAATCCATTACCATCATGGTGATGATCATGGTGGCAGGTATGGCAAACATGGAAGATAATGTGCTGTAGAAGTAGTTGAAAGCCACTTTCTGATCTGTAGGTAGACACACACACACACATACACACACACGAGAGAGAGAGAGAGAGAGAGAGAGAGAGACAGAGAGAGAGAGAGAGAGAAAGACAGAGACAGAGAGAGACAGAGAAAGAGACAGAGACAGAGAGAGAGACACACAGAAAGAAAGACAGAGAGAGAAAGACAGAGAGACAGAGAATCGGAGCATGGCATTGGCTTTTGGAACTTCAAGACCCACATCTAATCCACATCCAATATACTGGTTGGTTTTATGGATCAGCTTCTCAACTTGACACAAGCTACAGTCATCAGAGATGACAGACCCTCAGTAAGGAAATGCTTCCATGAGATCCAATTGTAAGGCATTTTCTCAATTGTAAGGAGCCCGCCCATTGTGGGTGGTTCCATCTTTAGGCTGGTGGCCCCAGGTTCTATAAGAAATCAGGCTGAGTAAGCCAATGAATAGCATCCTTTCATGGCCTCTGCATCATTTCCTGTCTCCAGGTTCCTGCCCTGCTTGAGTTCCTTCAGTGGTAAATAGCAATGCGACAGTGGAAGCGGAAGAAACTCTTTCCTCCCCAGTTTACTCTATGGTCCTGGTATTTCAATGCAGTAATAGAAACTCTAAGATAGCCATGCACACCCTTCTTCTGATAAGGCCACACCTAATTCTTTACAGATAGTGCCACTCCATGTTGACTAAGCGTTCAAATAAAGGAGCGTATGGGGCTATTCTTTTCAAAATACAACAATGAGATTCCTAATAAAGACAAATTTGAATCCACCTCTTCTGTGTTCTTATCTGCTAGTTTATATGTTCATCTTGGTCTGTTTTTACTCGTTTGATATTCAAAAGAATTTTACAATTCATGGTGTGCATTTAAATACCATTGTGTCGGTCATAGATAGATGACCATGATGCTATCAGATGTGTGTGTGTGTGTGTGTGTGTGTGTGTGTGTGTGTATGTGTGCTTGTGGTTACTAAAGTAAATGCATTCAGTCTCACATAGTTTACTTTTTTCATGGCAAAAGCAGCTAAAATACATCTTTCTAGCAGAAATCCAAGTGTGAGATATATTTATTATTTACTTTTCTGTTGTTCTGGTGATAAATCATGAACAAAGAACAATTAAAATAAATGAAAACTTTATTTGTTCTGTGGTTACAGAAAGAGTGACCACAATGGCAGGGAAAGCACAGCAGTTATCTGTTAAAGTAGGGATCCGAGAGAAAACACTTTCACCCATAATCATGAAGCAGAAAGAACACACTAGAAGAAGGGTGAGTCTACAAACTCTCAAGACCTGTGCCCAGTGACAAAGTCCTACAGCAAGGAACCATATGGTGAAGTTCCCTTAGCTTTCCCAACGTCACCAGGCAGGTATTGAAATATATGAAATCGGGAAGGACAATTCTTTTTCAAACAACCACATTCTGTACTTTATTAACTGTAAACTTTCATATCATAAATTAGGTTTCTTGAATTACCCTCCTACATCCCTGCTACTTTACATCATCTGACATGCATCTGCACTTCTCTCCATTTCCTTGATAATGATTGATTTATTTTCCCTATGCATGTATTTGATTTGTTATCTATCTATATTCCACATATCAGTGGAGATCATACACTTTTTTCTTCTTTAATTCAAATGATATTGGTACTCTTCTCTGTTTAAATAGAAACCTCAAAAACTCTAATCTTAAGGAAATTAATGCAAGACTTTCAGAAACTATGGCAAGATTTATACTTTTAACTAAAAGGGGTATGCATTTAAGAATTGATATTTCTCAAAACATGTATTTTCCCACCCATCCAATGTTTCCAAACATAAATTTAAATATGATTTAAACATGGAAAAATATGTAGCTAGTAGGTTACTATTTATTCACAGAAAGTCTATAATATTAACAGGCAACAATGTTGCCTTCCTTTGTCCACTGTCTAATATTTACACCCAGATGTTTCAAATCTGTCCCATAAGAATTGTATGGATCTTTCAGTTTCCCATTAAAATCTTCATTTTAACTAGTAAAAAATTAAGTATTCTATGAACCAATGATTTCTTTTAGTTTATATATGCTGACTGGAAGATAATTCAGGATATAAAATTAATTAAAAAAAGGTTAGTGTGTGTTTGTATGTATTAGTGTTTTGAATAAGTCAGAATTCTTAATAACAGGCATTCAGGTCATCACAATAGTTTCAGAGAGCCGAGTTGTTTCCACATTCTCAATCATATTAATGTTTTCACATTGTAATTAGATAAATTAAATGACCTCCTTCCTTTGCCAGGATAAGTAGACATATCAATTATGTGATATATAATTTAATTCCTTTTGAGTGTCAAACAGTGCGAAGGGAAAGACAAAGATGGGAGACATAGCCACAATCAAGAAATCATAAATATCCATTCAGAAGTCTAATCTAAGAAACATAAAAAGCTTCCGTTTGTCACTCAATT
Source organism: Alexandromys fortis (assembly GCF_014885135.2). Lineage (NCBI taxonomy): Eukaryota > Metazoa > Chordata > Mammalia > Rodentia > Cricetidae > Alexandromys > Alexandromys fortis. The sequence continues at coordinate 12,306,766 of NW_026067921.1, forward strand.
ATACTACTTGCCAACGTAGCGACAATATGATTAAAAACAACATCTTCACAGAAGCTCGGAGACACATAGTTCGCTGTCTGATTGCCAATCACTGCTCAGCAAAGGCCAATAAACCTTGGGAATTGGACAGAGAGGCAGCTTAGAGCCAGAGTGAAAGGCAGGCACAAAGAGAGCCCTGGGGGCCAAATTAAGTGTCAGAGACCATCTACATTCTTCTCTTCATTTTATTCCAAAGCATAGTGAAGGAAAGAAATGAGTGAAAACGAATAGCTTTCCCTCTGGGAATATTGCCGCAGCAAGCCTCTGTTTTGAAGTGTTCTTTTTCAGTTAATATAGAAGATTTGTAGAGATGATAGTACTGTGATAACACGGGCCTAATTATTGCTATTTGAAATAAGCCTTTCGAGATATCAGATTTCTTCACCCTTCCTCGGTGCTCTTTCTCTCTCTCACACATATACATATCCAAATATGTGATGTCAAGTATGTATCTAGATAAAACTAGCGCTGAACATTAATAGAAGTTGACTCTGGGATTTAGGAAAATGATCTTAGTAAAGAGTATATGTGTGAATGCTTGGTAAATACCAAAATATTCTATGATTATATACATAATAGGTATTGTGAATTTAAATAAAATTAAGTATTTTGTAAAATTACTTACAAATCCATAAAAACAAATATAGGCAAAATCCATAAGTTTTTGAATATTAATAACTTTATCCTCACCTTTTTTTGTGAAATCTCTTTTTATTATGTTGTGCCACTCCATGTTGTATCCAATGACTTGGCAAGACTGCTGTGGCAAGAAGGTCTGGGAGCCAGGTGGTCGTGGCACACACCTTTAATCGCAGCACTTGGGAAGTAGAGGCAGGCAGATCTCTGTTAGTTTGAGGATAGCCTGTTCAACAAAAGCTAGTTCCAGAAGAGGCTCCAAAACTACAGAGAAACCCTGTCTCAAAAAGAAAAAGAAAAAGATAAAACAAAAAACAAACAAACAAAAAAAGAAAGTCTGGATTAGCTATTTTGAATAGCAATTATGAAAATTCCTTTTGTGCCTCGAATATGACTATATTTATGGTAAAATGTTGTAGATGCTTTCAATCACTTAAAAATCTGGCTTGTAATTATAAAATATTTTGTGTTCCAAAGATGAAGAATGAAAGTGAACAGCAGGCAGTACAGAATTCCTGGGATCCAGAAGACAGTCCACTGGTATAATGAGAGAGCACAGAAGCAGTCAAGGTAGGGTGCATTCTAGTGCATTAAGGTTGTTAGAATTGATGTCCTTGGGGATGCTGCTGCAATGTTTCATAACAGGCAGTGGTTCCTCCTGGATGCTTCCTCGTATTTAAACATCTTGAATGATAGGTACTATTTTAGGATACAAAGGTCAGGATAGAGCCAAGAACAAATACTAAAAAAAGCAATGAACATAGGTAGAGAAAATAAAATAAATAACATTGGTATAGAAATATTTAAAATAAACTCATAAGGTGAACATAGATTTTTAAGGAATCTTTAGTGCATTCAGGAAACATTATCTATAAAATAGGAATTACTGAATATTTAAAAATGAAGTTGGAGATATGAGTAAAATAGTAATTTAGAAATATAAAAGAAATAAATTTGAAGGTTTGACAATTAATGAAATATTCAGAAGACCCATGGCTCTTAGCCAGTAAACTGAAGGTCAAGGAAGAGAAGACCAAGCTGGAGAGTGATGGTAGTAGTTCAGGTCAGCTGATGTAACCGTGGAAGTGTGTGTGTGGCATAAACAAACCCTCAATTGAAAAGAACTCCTTCCTTACAACTCACTGGATTGAAAGGTTAGATCTAAGGGTGTATTTGTCCACCACAATACACACAAACTTTCATGAGAAAAAGCAACTTTGAAATTCAGAAGTTTTAGGCGTCACTTCTCAATTAAAATCTAAATAGTAACATTCATACATAGAAGATAATTTGGAATTGCTTTGAACTTAGAAAGATGGTTTGGATTGAAGACACTGATTTAAGAATTTAAAGAGCTATATTAACTTCTCCAGATGTAATTACATCATCAAAACAAAGATAAAAAGCAAGCAAGCAAACATAACTTGAATGCAGGTAAGAAAGAGTAATTTTACAGAGAAAAAGAGAGAGATACGAGAACTACAATGAAATCTGTCATAGATGCAAAAACAAAGGGGGTTTGAAGATTGACCGGGTATCTGCCTGTATATGAAATTCTCAAAAAAAAATCAAATAAAAATTTGAAAATCTTATAAAAAGAAATACATTTCTTAAAATCATTTTTACTCTATAACAGCAATATCGTAGAGTAAACCATTTAGAATAATGCAGAATACCAGAATCCAATTAGGTCAACAGTTAATATCTCAATGTTCTAAGAATGCATTTGTTTATTTGTATCTGTGTTTAATTTTATTTCACTCTGTGTTCTGGCACCTGTGATTGTAGGAACTTAAGTTTTCAATTACAATTATTAGCTAGGGTTTACGAACCACCCAAGCAGCAAGGAGACTTGAACCCGGCACCAGGAGGGACATCACTGGGGTGAGTGAGTTTCTGACCGCGGCAGCAGCCCGGGACAGGGAACTCAGACATCCCTCCTACACTTCCTGGTCATCCTCAGGGGCTACTCTGCCCGATACCTCCTCTCTCTTCCTATCCCACCCAGCTTGCATCCACAACCCTCCCCCCCCTCCGTCTGACTCCCTTCCCTCTTTGACCACATAGCATCTCCCTGCCCAGCCTGTTCGGGCTCTAGGACCGAATCCAAATCGGCAGGGCAAACGGGAGGGTGCTAGCTCCTTTGTTCCCACTAGCCTGCCTGCACCTACCTAGGTAGGTCCTTTGTTTACAAGCCACCCAAGCAGCAAGGAGATCCGAACCCCGCACCAGGAGAGACATCAGG